>NW_026777972.1:0-63414 GCF_028023285.1 Balaenoptera ricei
TCCACGACGAGGCATGCTTTGGGTTCAGTGTATGTACGAGTTTCTCAGGAGCAAGTTCTGCTTCTCTTATTTCGCCTCCTTTAGCTGTGTTTGGCAGCCCTTGGTATGCCCTAGGCCCTCGAAAGCAAGAGATTTTCACGGGGGGCTTTTGGAACCGGATTATGAACGAAGGACACTACGGCCACTGTTTCCTACCATCCAGCCACAGCTCTTCGGTGTTTCATAGGGCGGTGAGGTATAACGAATGGGCACACAGGGTTTATGTTCTTGAAGAGATGTGTACGGCGTTGAGGGAAGGGGTCATTTCAACGCTATGCCTAACTCGGTGTTCTGAGACGGAAGAGGAGTCCCAGCCTGGCAGTCTGCAAGAAAGGACGTCTTCACTGAGGAGAGAATGTGCTGTTCCTTCCCCACAAGATGCGGGGCGTTGGAGACTTTCTTGCTCTTCCCTGAACGCACTTTACAGCCTGTAGCTGAACGGTGGGCTAAGCGCAGAGAGACCTGCACCAGTAACCTTCGAAACTGTCATTGGGAATTGGCTGGGCCTTTGTGCTCCAAGGCTGAGTAGAAAAGCTAACCTCTTCCAAACCAGAGAGAGGCAGGTCTCCTTCTCGGCGGTCCTACATGATATGCTGTCTCACGAGCTCAAAGCAAAGAAATCCTGGGCAACTGTTGCTTCTGGACAAGGCCCGTAACCTTGGGCAACGGGGTATTCCTAGAAGGAGAAGGAGGCCGTTGTTTCCTCCCATCACGCGACAACTCCTTTGTGTTTCTTGGGAGGTAAGATGTAATGAATGGGGACCCATGGAGTATAGTCTTTAAGAGATGTGTCCGGCCTTGAGGGAAGGGGTCATTTCAGGGCTATGCCGAACTCGGCGTTCTGAAAAGGAATAGGAGCTCGGGCCAGGCAGGCTGCAAGAAAAGATTTCTTTACGAAGAGGAAATGAGCCGTTCCTAAACAACATGGTGCGGGAGGCTGCAGAGTGGAGGCTACTTCACTGAATGCACCTAGGAGACGGGAGCTGAGCAGGGGGCTGATGGCAGAGAGACCTTCAATACTACAGTTCTAAAGTACCATTGGGAGCTGACTGGATCTCTGAGTTCAAAGGCTCAAAGGCAGAAAAGCGAACCTCTGAAAACCCAGAGAAAGGCTGGTCTCCTTCTCTGCGGTTCTGCATGATATGCTGTCTCACGAGCCCCTGGGAAAGAACTCCTTGGCCACTGCCGCTTCTGGGCAAGGACATCCAGCTAAGCGGCTGAGGAAGGTTGTGCAGAAAGTCCCCGAAATGTAACACTAGGTTTCCATTAGGAAACATGCTGTGTCACTCTCCAGAAGGGCCACACTGACCCCTGAAGGGTCTAGAAGCTTTGGCAAGCCGCGTACAGCTCAGAGTCTCCCAGCGTCCCCAGGTTTCCTTTCATGTATCCTAGCACACAGCAGAAACGTTCCTCGGGACGTGAAGCTGTGCTGGCTCTGGGAAAGTTAGTTTTCGGAGGGGGGACAGAGGCAATTCAATCTAACCCTGTCAAGGCAGCATCTGCGTTTTCTTCTCTCATGGCGCACTGCACGGGGTTCCATGAACCTGAAATGCTCTCAATGTGTCGCTAACATAACATGGCAATCAACCTCAGTGGTTTCAGCGGCATTCGAGGGTCCAACTCCTCAAGAGGCCTCGCCCCTCACGAGCCCCCTAGAAGAAATGTTGCGTCTTGTTTCTCGCCATCGAGAGCAGTTCTGTGCACCGTGTTGGTGCCTGGAGTGTAGGAAAGATACACTCGATGTGCGGATGTAGGAAGTATACCAGGGCAGACGTCTGTTCAAATGCTTCTCCTCTAGGAACTATACTGCCTGCCCAGAGAGCACTGTGCTCCAAAAGAGTGGCAGTGAAGGCCGTTCACACCACAGCAATGGCCTCGTTTCCCTCAGACAACTTGGAAGCGTTTGCTACACTCCAGTACAACTCGCTGCTCGGCAGGACGTTCGGGCAGGCTGTGGATATTTTCCACTCAAGCTGAACAGGCCCTGAGAGGCAGGCGAGACTTGAAAACATTCCTTGCCTACCTCTCCTTGAAGGCAGCGGTTAGCACTGTGTTCCAGGGCCCAAAATCTGAGCTGGGGAGGCCTTCGGTCTCCACGACGAGGCATGCTTTGGGTTCAGTGTATGTACGAGTTTCTCAGGAGCAAGTTCTGCTTCTCTTATTTCGCCTCCTTTAGCTGTGTTTGGCAGCCCTTGGTATGCCCTAGGCCCTCGAAAGCAAGAGATTTTCACGGGGGGCTTTTGGAACCGGATTATGAACGAAGGACACTACGGCCACTGTTTCCTACCATCCAGCCACAGCTCTTCGGTGTTTCATAGGGCGGTGAGGTATAACGAATGGGCACACAGGGTTTATGTTCTTGAAGAGATGTGTACGGCCTTGAGGGAAGGGGTCATTTCAACGCTATGCCTAACTCGGTGTTCTGAGACGGAAGAGGAGTCCCAGCCTGGCAGTCTGCAAGAAAGGACGTCTTCACTGAGGAGAGAATGTGCTGTTCCTTCCCCACAAGATGCGGGGCGTTGGAGACTTTCTTGCTCTTCCCTGAACGCACTTTACAGCCTGTAGCTGAACGGTGGGCTAAGCGCAGAGAGACCTGCACCAGTAACCTTCGAAACTGTCATTGGGAATTGGCTGGGCCTTTGTGCTCCAAGGCTGAGTAGAAAAGCTAACCTCTTCCAAACCAGAGAGAGGCAGGTCTCCTTCTCGGCGGTCCTACATGATATGCTGTCTCACGAGCTCAAAGCAAAGAAATCCTGGGCAACTGTTGCTTCTGGACAAGGCCCGTAACCTTGGGCAACGGGGTATTCCTAGAAGGAGAAGGAGGCCGTTGTTTCCTCCCATCACGCGACAACTCCTTTGTGTTTCTTGGGAGGTAAGATGTAATGAATGGGGACCCATGGAGTATAGTCTTTAAGAGATGTGTCCGGCCTTGAGGGAAGGGGTCATTTCAGGGCTATGCCGAACTCGGCGTTCTGAAAAGGAATAGGAGCTCGGGCCAGGCAGGCTGCAAGAAAAGATTTCTTTACGAAGAGGAAATGTGCCGTTCCTAAACAACATGGTGCGGGAGGCTGCAGAGTGGAGGCTACTTCACTGAATGCACCTAGGAGACGGGAGCTGAGCAGGGGGCTGATGGCAGAGAGACCTTCAGTACTACAGTTCTAAAGTATCATTGGGAGCTGACTGGATCTCTGAGTTCAAAGGCTCAAAGGCAGAAAAGCGAACCTCTGAAAACCCGGAGAAAGGCTGGTCTCCTTCTCTGCGGTTCTGCATGATATGCTGTCTCACGAGCCCCTGGGAAAGAACTCCTTGGCCACTGCCGCTTCTGGGCAAGGACATCCAGCTAAGCGGCTGAGGAAGGTTGTGCAGAAAGTCCCCGAAATGTAACACTAGGTTTCCATTAGGAAACATGCTGTGTCACTCTCCAGAAGGGCCACACTGACCCCTGAAGGGTCTAGAAGCTTTGGCAAGCCGCGTACAGCTCAGAGTCTCCCAGCGTCCCCAGGTTTCCTTTCATGTATCCTAGCACACAGCAGAAACGTTCCTCGGGACGTGAAGCTGTGCTGGCTCTGGGAAAGTTAGTTTTCGGAGGGGGGACAGAGGCAATTCAATCTAACCCTGTCAAGGCAGCATCTGCGTTTTCTTCTCTCATGGCGCACTGCACGGGGTTCCATGAACCTGAAATGCTCTCAATGTGTCGCTAACATAACATGGCAATCAACCTCAGTGGTTTCAGCGGCATTCGAGGGTCCAACTCCTCAAGAGGCCTCGCCCCTCACGAGCCCCTTAGAAGAAACGTTGCATCTTCTGTCTCTCCATCAGGAGGAGTTCTATGCACCGTGTTGGTGCCTGGAGCGTAGGAAAGATACACTCGATGTGCGGATGTAGGAAGTATACCAGGGCAGACGTCTGTTCAAATGCTTCTCCTCTAGGAACTATCCTGCCTGCCCAGAGAGCACTGTGCTCCAAAAGAGTGGCAGTGAAGGCCGTTCACACCACAGCAATGGCCTCGTTTCCCTCAGACAACTTGGAAGCGTTTGCTACACTCCAGTACAACTCGCTGCTCGGCAGGACGTTCGGGCAGGCTGTGGATATTTTCCACTCAAGCTGAACAGGCCCTGAGAGGCAGGCGAGACTTGAAAACATTCCTTGCCTACCTCTCCTTGAAGGCAGCGGTTAGCACTGTGTTCCAGGGCCCAAAATCTGAGCTGGGGAGGCCTTCGGTCTCCACGACGAGGCATGCTTTGGGTTCAGTGTATGTACGAGTTTCTCAGGAGCAAGTTCTGCTTCTCTTATTTCGCCTCCTTTAGCTGTGTTTGGCAGCCTTTGATATGCCCTAGTCCCTCGAAAGCAAGAGATTTTCACGGGGGGCTTTTGGAACCGGATTATGAACGAAGGACACTACGGCCACTGTTTCCTACCATCCAGCCACAGCTCTTCGGTGTTTCATAGGGCGGTGAGGTATAACGAATGGGCACACAGGGTTTATGTTCTTGAAGAGATGTGTACGGCGTTGAGGGAAGGGGTCATTTCAACGCTATGCCTAACTCGGTGTTCTGAGACGGAAGAGGAGTCCCAGCCTGGCAGTCTGCAAGAAAGGACGTCTTCACTGAGGAGAGAATGTGCTGTTCCTTCCCCACAAGATGCGGGGCGTTGGAGACTTTCTTGCTCTTCCCTGAACGCACTTTACAGCCTGTAGCTGAACGGTGGGCTAAGCGCAGAGAGACCTGCACCAGTAACCTTCGAAACTGTCATTGGGAATTGGCTGGGCCTTTGTGCTCCAAGGCTGAGTAGAAAAGCTAACCTCTTCCAAACCAGAGAGAGGCAGGTCTCCTTCTCGGCGGTCCTACATGATATGCTGTCTCACGAGCTCAAAGCAAAGAAATCCTGGGCAACTGTTGCTTCTGGACAAGGCCCGTAACCTTGGGCAACGGGGTATTCCTAGAAGGAGAAGGAGGCCGTTGTTTCCTCCCATCACGCGACAACTCCTTTGTGTTTCTTGGGAGGTAAGATGTAATGAATGGGGACCCATGGAGTATAGTCTTTAAGAGATGTGTCCGGCCTTGAGGGAAGGGGTCATTTCAGGGCTATGCCGAACTCGGCGTTCTGAAAAGGAATAGGAGCTCGGGCCAGGCAGGCTGCAAGAAAAGATTTCTTTACGAAGAGGAAATGTGCCGTTCCTAAACAACATGGTGCGGGAGGCTGCAGAGTGGAGGCTACTTCACTGAATGCACCTAGGAGACGGGAGCTGAGCAGGGGGCTGATGGCAGAGAGACCTTCAATACTACAGTTCTAAAGTATCATTGGGAGCTGACTGGATCTCTGAGTTCAAAGGCTCAAAGGCAGAAAAGCAAACCTCTGAAAACCCAGAGAAAGGCTGGTCTCCTTCTCTGCGGTTCTGCATGATATGCTGTCTCACGAGCCCCTGGGAAAGAACTCCTTGGCCACTGCCGCTTCTGGGCAAGGACATCCAGCTAAGCGGCTGAGGAAGGTTGTGCAGAAAGTCCCCGAAATGTAACACTAGGTTTCCATTAGGAAACATGCTGTGTCACTCTCCAGAAGGGCCACACTGACCCCTGAAGGGTCTAGAAGCTTTGGCAAGCCGCGTACAGCTCAGAGTCTCCCAGCGTCCCCAGGTTTCCTTTCATGTATCCTAGCACACAGCAGAAACGTTCCTCGGGACGTGAAGCTGTGCTGGCTCTGGGAAAGTTAGTTTTCGGAGGGGGGACAGAGGCAATTCAATCTAACCCTGTCAAGGCAGCATCTGCGTTTTCTTCTCTCATGGCGCACTGCACGGGGTTCCATGAACCTGAAATGCTCTCAATGTGTCGCTAACATAACATGGCAATCAACCTCAGTGGTTTCAGCGGCATTCGAGGGTCCAACTCCTCAAGAGGCCTCGCCCCTCACGAGCCCCCTAGAAGAAATGTTGCGTCTTGTTTCTCGCCATCGAGAGCAGTTCTGTGCACCGTGTTGGTGCCTGGAGTGTAGGAAAGATACACTCGATGTGCGGATGTAGGAAGTATACCAGGGCAGACGTCTGTTCAAATGCTTCTCCTCTAGGAACTATCCTGCCTGCCCAGAGAGCACTGTGCTCCAAAAGAGTGGCAGTGAAGGCCGTTCACACCACAGCAATGGCCTCGTTTCCCTCAGACAACTTGGAAGCGTTTGCTACACTCCAGTACAACTCGCTGCTCGGCAGGACGTTCGGGCAGGCTGTGGATATTTTCCACTCAAGCTGAACAGGCCCTGAGAGGCAGGCGAGACTTGAAAACATTCCTTGCCTACCTCTCCTTGAAGGCAGCGGTTAGCACTGTGTTCCAAGGCCCAAAATCTGAGCTGGGGAGGCCTTCGGTCTCCACGACGAGGCATGCTTTGGGTTCAGTGTATGTACGAGTTTCTCAGGAGCAAGTTCTGCTTCTCTTATTTCGCCTCCTTTAGCTGTGTTTGGCAGCCCTTGGTATGCCCTAGGCCCTCGAAAGCAAGAGATTTTCACGGGGGGCTTTTGGAACCGGATTATGAACGAAGGACACTACGGCCACTGTTTCCTACCATCCAGCCACAGCTCTTCGGTGTTTCATAGGGCGGTGAGGTATAACGAATGGGCACACAGGGTTTATGTTCTTGAAGAGATGTGTACGGCGTTGAGGGAAGGGGTCATTTCAACGCTATGCCTAACTCGGTGTTCTGAGACGGAAGAGGAGTCCCAGCCTGGCAGTCTGCAAGAAAGGACGTCTTCACTGAGGAGAGAATGTGCTGTTCCTTCCCCACAAGATGCGGGGCGTTGGAGACTTTCTTGCTCTTCCCTGAACGCACTTTACAGCCTGTAGCTGAACGGTGGGCTAAGCGCAGAGAGACCTGCACCAGTAACCTTCGAAACTGTCATTGGGAATTGGCTGGGCCTTTGTGCTCCAAGGCTGAGTAGAAAAGCTAACCTCTTCCAAACCAGAGAGAGGCAGGTCTCCTTCTCGGCGGTCCTACATGATATGCTGTCTCACGAGCTCAAAGCAAAGAAATCCTGGGCAACTGTTGCTTCTGGACAAGGCCCGTAACCTTGGGCAACGGGGTATTCCTAGAAGGAGAAGGAGGCCGTTGTTTCCTCCCATCACGCGACAACTCCTTTGTGTTTCTTGGGAGGTAAGATGTAATGAATGGGGACCCATGGAGTATAGTCTTTAAGAGATGTGTCCGGCCTTGAGGGAAGGGGTCATTTCAGGGCTATGCCGAACTCGGCGTTCTGAAAAGGAATAGGAGCTCGGGCCAGGCAGGCTGCAAGAAAAGATTTCTTTACGAAGAGGAAATGTGCCGTTCCTAAACAACATGGTGCGGGAGGCTGCAGAGTGGAGGCTACTTCACTGAATGCACCTAGGAGACGGGAGCTGAGCAGGGGGCTGATGGCAGAGAGACCTTCAATACTACAGTTCTAAAGTATCATTGGGAGCTGACTGGATCTCTGAGTTCAAAGGCTCAAAGGCAGAAAAGCAAACCTCTGAAAACCCAGAGAAAGGCTGGTCTCCTTCTCTGCGGTTCTGCATGATATGCTGTCTCACGAGCCCCTGGGAAAGAACTCCTTGGCCACTGCCGCTTCTGGGCAAGGACATCCAGCTAAGCGGCTGAGGAAGGTTGTGCAGAAAGTCCCCGAAATGTAACACTAGGTTTCCATTAGGAAACATGCTGTGTCACTCTCCAGAAGGGCCACACTGACCCCTGAAGGGTCTAGAAGCTTTGGCAAGCCGCGTACAGCTCAGAGTCTCCCAGCGTCCCCAGGTTTCCTTTCATGTATCCTAGCACACAGCAGAAACGTTCCTCGGGACGTGAAGCTGTGCTGGCTCTGGGAAAGTTAGTTTTCGGAGGGGGGACAGAGGCAATTCAATCTAACCCTGTCAAGGCAGCATCTGCGTTTTCTTCTCTCATGGCGCACTGCACGGGGTTCCATGAACCTGAAATGCTCTCAATGTGTCGCTAACATAACATGGCAATCAACCTCAGTGGTTTCAGCGGCATTCGAGGGTCCAACTCCTCAAGAGGCCTCGCCCCTCACGAGCCCCTTAGAAGAAACGTTGCATCTTCTGTCTCTCCATCAGGAGGAGTTCTATGCACCGTGTTGGTGCCTGGAGCGTAGGAAAGATACACTCGATGTGCGGATGTAGGAAGTATACCAGGGCAGACGTCTGTTCAAATGCTTCTCCTCTAGGAACTATCCTGCCTGCCCAGAGAGCACTGTGCTCCAAAAGAGTGGCAGTGAAGGCCGTTCACACCACAGCAATGGCCTCGTTTCCCTCAGACAACTTGGAAGCGTTTGCTACACTCCAGTACAACTCGCTGCTCGGCAGGACGTTCGGGCAGGCTGTGGATATTTTCCACTCAAGCTGAACAGGCCCTGAGAGGCAGGCGAGACTTGAAAACATTCCTTGCCTACCTCTCCTTGAAGGCAGCGGTTAGCACTGTGTTCCAGGGCCCAAAATCTGAGCTGGGGAGGCCTTCGGTCTCCACGACGAGGCATGCTTTGGGTTCAGTGTATGTACGAGTTTCTCAGGAGCAA
Organism: Balaenoptera ricei; assembly: GCF_028023285.1. NCBI lineage: Eukaryota > Metazoa > Chordata > Mammalia > Artiodactyla > Balaenopteridae > Balaenoptera > Balaenoptera ricei. The sequence goes on from NW_026777972.1 coordinate 8,579, forward strand.
GTTCTGCTTCTCTTATTTCGCCTCCTTTAGCTGTGTTTGGCAGCCTTTGATATGCCCTAGGCCCTCGAAAGCAAGAGATTTTCACGGGGGGCTTTTGGAACCGGATTATGAACGAAGGACACTACGGCCACTGTTTCCTACCATCCAGCCACAGCTCTTCAGTGTTTCATAGGGCGGTGAGGTATAACGAATGGGCACACAGGGTTTATGTTCTTGAAGAGATGTGTACGGCGTTGAGGGAAGGGGTCATTTCAACGCTATGCCTAACTCGGTGTTCTGAGACGGAAGAGGAGTCCCAGCCTGGCAGTCTGCAAGAAAGGACGTCTTCACTGAGGAGAGAATGTGCTGTTCCTTCCCCACAAGATGCGGGGCGTTGGAGACTTTCTTGCTCTTCCCTGAACGCACTTTACAGCCTGTAGCTGAACGGTGGGCTAAGTGCAGAGAGACCTGCACCAGTAACCTTCGAAACTGTCATTGGGAATTGGCTGGGCCTTTGTGCTCCAAGGCTGAGTAGAAAAGCTAACCTCTTCCAAACCAGAGAGAGGCAGGTCTCCTTCTCGGCGGTCCTACATGATATGCTATCTCACGAGCTCAAAGCAAAGAAATCCTGGGCAACTGTTGCTTCTGGACAAGGCCCGTAACCTTGGGCAACGGGGTATTCCTAGAAGGAGAAGGAGGCCGTTGTTTCCTCCCATCACGCGACAACTCCTTTGTGTTTCTTGGGAGGTAAGATGTAATGAATGGGGACCCATGGAGTATAGTCTTTAAGAGATGTGTCCGGCCTTGAGGGAAGGGGTCATTTCAGGGCTATGCCGAACTCGGCATTCTGAAAAGGAATAGGAGCTCGGGCCAGGCAGGCTGCAAGAAAAGATTTCTTTACGAAGAGGAAATGTGCAGTTCCTAAACAACATGGTGCGGGAGGCTGCAGAGTGGAGGCTACTTCACTGAATGCACCTAGGAGACGGGAGCTGAGCAGGGGGCTGATGGCAGAGAGACCTTCAATACTACAGTTCTAAAGTATCATTGGGAGCTGACTGGATCTCTGAGTTCAAAGGCTCAAAGGCAGAAAAGCAAACCTCTGAAAACCCAGAGAAAGGCTGGTCTCCTTCTCTGCGGTTCTGCATGATATGCTGTCTCACGAGCCCCTGGGAAAGAACTCCTTGGCCACTGCCGCTTCTGGGCAAGGACATCCAGCTAAGCGGCTGAGGAAGGTTGTGCAGAAAGTCCCCGAAATGTAACACTAGGTTTCCATTAGGAAACATGCTGTGTCACTCTCCAGAAGGGCCACACTGACCCCTGAAGGGTCTAGAAGCTTTGGCAAGCCGCGTACAGCTCAGAGTCTCCCAGCGTCCCCAGGTTTCCTTTCATGTATCCTAGCACACAGCAGAAACGTTCCTCGGGACGTGAAGCTGTGCTGGCTCTGGGAAAGTTAGTTTTCGGAGGGGGGACAGAGGCAATTCAATCTAACCCTGTCAAGGCAGCATCTGCGTTTTCTTCTCTCATGGCGCACTGCACGGGGTTCCATGAACCTGAAATGCTCTCAATGTGTCGCTAACATAACATGGCAATCAACCTCAGTGGTTTCAGCGGCATTCGAGGGTCCAACTCCTCAAGAGGCCTCGCCCCTCACGAGCCCCCTAGAAGAAATGTTGCGTCTTGTTTCTCGCCATCGAGAGCAGTTCTGTGCACCGTGTTGGTGCCTGGAGTGTAGGAAAGATACACTCGATGTGCGGATGTAGGAAGTATACCAGGGCAGACGTCTGTTCAAATGCTTCTCCTCTAGGAACTATCCTGCCTGCCCAGAGAGCACTGTGCTCCAAAAGAGTGGCAGTGAAGGCCGTTCACACCACAGCAATGGCCTCGTTTCCCTCAGACAACTTGGAAGCGTTTGCTACACTCCAGTACAACTCGCTGCTCGGCAGGACGTTCGGGCAGGCTGTGGATATTTTCCACTCAAGCTGAACAGGCCCTGAGAGGCAGGCGAGACTTGAAAACATTCCTTGCCTACCTCTCCTTGAAGGCAGCGGTTAGCACTGTGTTCCAAGGCCCAAAATCTGAGCTGGGGAGGCCTTCGGTCTCCACGACGAGGCATGCTTTGGGTTCAGTGTATGTACGAGTTTCTCAGGAGCAAGTTCTGCTTCTCTTATTTCGCCTCCTTTAGCTGTGTTTGGCAGCCCTTGGTATGCCCTAGGCCCTCGAAAGCAAGAGATTTTCACGGGGGGCTTTTGGAACCGGATTATGAACGAAGGACACTACGGCCACTGTTTCCTACCATCCAGCCACAGCTCTTCGGTGTTTCATAGGGCGGTGAGGTATAACGAATGGGCACACAGGGTTTATGTTCTTGAAGAGATGTGTACGGCGTTGAGGGAAGGGGTCATTTCAACGCTATGCCTAACTCGGTGTTCTGAGACGGAAGAGGAGTCCCAGCCTGGCAGTCTGCAAGAAAGGACGTCTTCACTGAGGAGAGAATGTGCTGTTCCTTCCCCACAAGATGCGGGGCGTTGGAGACTTTCTTGCTCTTCCCTGAACGCACTTTACAGCCTGTAGCTGAACGGTGGGCTAAGCGCAGAGAGACCTGCACCAGTAACCTTCGAAACTGTCATTGGGAATTGGCTGGGCCTTTGTGCTCCAAGGCTGAGTAGAAAAGCTAACCTCTTCCAAACCAGAGAGAGGCAGGTCTCCTTCTCGGCGGTCCTACATGATATGCTGTCTCACGAGCTCAAAGCAAAGAAATCCTGGGCAACTGTTGCTTCTGGACAAGGCCCGTAACCTTGGGCAACGGGGTATTCCTAGAAGGAGAAGGAGGCCGTTGTTTCCTCCCATCACGCGACAACTCCTTTGTGTTTCTTGGGAGGTAAGATGTAATGAATGGGGACCCATGGAGTATAGTCTTTAAGAGATGTGTCCGGCCTTGAGGGAAGGGGTCATTTCAGGGCTATGCCGAACTCGGCATTCTGAAAAGGAATAGGAGCTCGGGCCAGGCAGGCTGCAAGAAAAGATTTCTTTACGAAGAGGAAATGTGCCGTTCCTAAACAACATGGTGCGGGAGGCTGCAGAGTGGAGGCTACTTCACTGAATGCACCTAGGAGACGGGAGCTGAGCAGGGGGCTGATGGCAGAGAGACCTTCAGTACTACAGTTCTAAAGTATCATTGGGAGCTGACTGGATCTCTGAGTTCAAAGGCTCAAAGGCAGAAAAGCGAACCTCTGAAAACCCGGAGAAAGGCTGGTCTCCTTCTCTGCGGTTCTGCATGATATGCTGTCTCACGAGCCCCTGGGAAAGAACTCCTTGGCCACTGCCGCTTCTGGGCAAGGACATCCAGCTAAGCGGCTGAGGAAGGTTGTGCAGAAAGTCCCCGAAATGTAACACTAGGTTTCCATTAGGAAACATGCTGTGTCACTCTCCAGAAGGGCCACACTGACCCCTGAAGGGTCTAGAAGCTTTGGCAAGCCGCGTACAGCTCAGAGTCTCCCAGCGTCCCCAGGTTTCCTTTCATGTATCCTAGCACACAGCAGAAACGTTCCTCGGGACGTGAAGCTGTGCTGGCTCTGGGAAAGTTAGTTTTCGGAGGGGGGACAGAGGCAATTCAATCTAACCCTGTCAAGGCAGCATCTGCGTTTTCTTCTCTCATGGCGCACTGCACGGGGTTCCATGAACCTGAAATGCTCTCAATGTGTCGCTAACATAACATGGCAATCAACCTCAGTGGTTTCAGCGGCATTCGAGGGTCCAACTCCTCAAGAGGCCTCGCCCCTCACGAGCCCCTTAGAAGAAACGTTGCATCTTCTGTCTCTCCATCAGGAGGAGTTCTATGCACCGTGTTGGTGCCTGGAGCGTAGGAAAGATACACTCGATGTGCGGATGTAGGAAGTATACCAGGGCAGACGTCTGTTCAAATGCTTCTCCTCTAGGAACTATCCTGCCTGCCCAGAGAGCACTGTGCTCCAAAAGAGTGGCAGTGAAGGCCGTTCACACCACAGCAATGGCCTCGTTTCCCTCAGACAACTTGGAAGCGTTTGCTACACTCCAGTACAACTCGCTGCTCGGCAGGACGTTCGGGCAGGCTGTGGATATTTTCCACTCAAGCTGAACAGGCCCTGAGAGGCAGGCGAGACTTGAAAACATTCCTTGCCTACCTCTCCTTGAAGGCAGCGGTTAGCACTGTGTTCCAGGGCCCAAAATCTGAGCTGGGGAGGCCTTCGGTCTCCACGAAGAGGCATGCTTTGGGTTCAGTGTATGTACGAGTTTCTCAGGAGCAAGTTCTGCTTCTCTTATTTCGCCTCCTTTAGCTGTGTTTGGCAGCCTTTGATATGCCCTAGGCCCTCGAAAGCAAGAGATTTTCACGGGGGGCTTTTGGAACCGGATTATGAACGAAGGACACTACGGCCACTGTTTCCTACCATCCAGCCACAGCTCTTCAGTGTTTCATAGGGCGGTGAGGTATAACGAATGGGCACACAGGGTTTATGTTCTTGAAGAGATGTGTACGGCGTTGAGGGAAGGGGTCATTTCAACGCTATGCCTAACTCGGTGTTCTGAGACGGAAGAGGAGTCCCAGCCTGGCAGTCTGCAAGAAAGGACGTCTTCACTGAGGAGAGAATGTGCTGTTCCTTCCCCACAAGATGCGGGGCGTTGGAGACTTTCTTGCTCTTCCCTGAACGCACTTTACAGCCTGTAGCTGAACGGTGGGCTAAGCGCAGAGAGACCTGCACCAGTAACCTTCGAAACTGTCATTGGGAATTGGCTGGGCCTTTGTGCTCCAAGGCTGAGTAGAAAAGCTAACCTCTTCCAAACCAGAGAGAGGCAGGTCTCCTTCTCGGCGGTCCTACATGATATGCTGTCTCACGAGCTCAAAGCAAAGAAATCCTGGGCAACTGTTGCTTCTGGACAAGGCCCGTAACCTTGGGCAACGGGGTATTCCTAGAAGGAGAAGGAGGCCGTTGTTTCCTCCCATCACGCGACAACTCCTTTGTGTTTCTTGGGAGGTAAGATGTAATGAATGGGGACCCATGGAGTATAGTCTTTAAGAGATGTGTCCGGCCTTGAGGGAAGGGGTCATTTCAGGGCTATGCCGAACTCGGCGTTCTGAAAAGGAATAGGAGCTCGGGCCAGGCAGGCTGCAAGAAAAGATTTCTTTACGAAGAGGAAATGTGCCGTTCCTAAACAACATGGTGCGGGAGGCTGCAGAGTGGAGGCTACTTCACTGAATGCACCTAGGAGACGGGAGCTGAGCAGGGGGCTGATGGCAGAGAGACCTTCAGTACTACAGTTCTAAAGTATCATTGGGAGCTGACTGGATCTCTGAGTACAAAGGCTCAAAGGCAGAAAAGCGAACCTCTGAAAACCCGGAGAAAGGCTGGTCTCCTTCTCTGCGGTTCTGCATGATATGCTGTCTCACGAGCCCCTGGGAAAGAACTCCTTGGCCACTGCCGCTTCTGGGCAAGGACATCCAGCTAAGCGGCTGAGGAAGGTTGTGCAGAAAGTCCCCGAAATGTAACACTAGGTTTCCATTAGGAAACATGCTGTGTCACTCTCCAGAAGGGCCACACTGACCCCTGAAGGGTCTAGAAGCTTTGGCAAGCCGCGTACAGCTCAGAGTCTCCCAGCGTCCCCAGGTTTCCTTTCATGTATCCTAGCACACAGCAGAAACGTTCCTCGGGACGTGAAGCTGTGCTGGCTCTGGGAAAGTTAGTTTTCGGAGGGGGGACAGAGGCAATTCAATCTAACCCTGTCAAGGCAGCATCTGCGTTTTCTTCTCTCATGGCGCACTGCACGGGGTTCCATGAACCTGAAATGCTCTCAATGTGTCGCTAACATAACATGGCAATCAACCTCAGTGGTTTCAGCGGCATTCGAGGGTCCAACTCCTCAAGAGGCCTCGCCCCTCACGAGCCCCTTAGAAGAAACGTTGCATCTTCTGTCTCTCCATCAGGAGGAGTTCTATGCACCGTGTTGGTGCCTGGAGCGTAGGAAAGATACACTCGATGTGCGGATGTAGGAAGTATACCAGGGCAGACGTCTGTTCAAATGCTTCTCCTCTAGGAACTATCCTGCCTGCCCAGAGAGCACTGTGCTCCAAAAGAGTGGCAGTGAAGGCCGTTCACACCACAGCAATGGCCTCGTTTCCCTCAGACAACTTGGAAGCGTTTGCTACACTCCAGTACAACTCGCTGCTCGGCAGGACGTTCGGGCAGGCTGTGGATATTTTCCACTCAAGCTGAACAGGCCCTGAGAGGCAGGCGAGACTTGAAAACATTCCTTGCCTACCTCTCCTTGAAGGCAGCGGTTAGCACTGTGTTCCAGGGCCCAAAATCTGAGCTGGGGAGGCCTTCGGTCTCCACGAAGAGGCATGCTTTGGGTTCAGTGTATGTACGAGTTTCTCAGGAGCAAGTTCTGCTTCTCTTATTTCGCCTCCTTTAGCTGTGTTTGGCAGCCTTTGATATGCCCTAGGCCCTCGAAAGCAAGAGATTTTCACGGGGGGCTTTTGGAACCGGATTATGAACGAAGGACACTACGGCCACTGTTTCCTACCATCCAGCCACAGCTCTTCAGTGTTTCATAGGGCGGTGAGGTATAACGAATGGGCACACAGGGTTTATGTTCTTGAAGAGATGTGTACGGCGTTGAGGGAAGGGGTCATTTCAACGCTATGCCTAACTCGGTGTTCTGAGACGGAAGAGGAGTCCCAGCCTGGCAGTCTGCAAGAAAGGACGTCTTCACTGAGGAGAGAATGTGCTGTTCCTTCCCCACAAGATGCGGGGCGTTGGAGACTTTCTTGCTCTTCCCTGAACGCACTTTACAGCCTGTAGCTGAACGGTGGGCTAAGCGCAGAGAGACCTGCACCAGTAACCTTCGAAACTGTCATTGGGAATTGGCTGGGCCTTTGTGCTCCAAGGCTGAGTAGAAAAGCTAACCTCTTCCAAACCAGAGAGAGGCAGGTCTCCTTCTCGGCGGTCCTACATGATATGCTGTCTCACGAGCTCAAAGCAAAGAAATCCTGGGCAACTGTTGCTTCTGGACAAGGCCCGTAACCTTGGGCAACGGGGTATTCCTAGAAGGAGAAGGAGGCCGTTGTTTCCTCCCATCACGCGACAACTCCTTTGTGTTTCTTGGGAGGTAAGATGTAATGAATGGGGACCCATGGAGTATAGTCTTTAAGAGATGTGTCCGGCCTTGAGGGAAGGGGTCATTTCAGGGCTATGCCGAACTCGGCGTTCTGAAAAGGAATAGGAGCTCGGGCCAGGCAGGCTGCAAGAAAAGATTTCTTTACGAAGAGGAAATGTGCCGTTCCTAAACAACATGGTGCGGGAGGCTGCAGAGTGGAGGCTACTTCACTGAATGCACCTAGGAGACGGGAGCTGAGCAGGGGGCTGATGGCAGAGAGACCTTCAGTACTACAGTTCTAAAGTATCATTGGGAGCTGACTGGATCTCTGAGTACAAAGGCTCAAAGGCAGAAAAGCGAACCTCTGAAAACCCGGAGAAAGGCTGGTCTCCTTCTCTGCGGTTCTGCATGATATGCTGTCTCACGAGCCCCTGGGAAAGAACTCCTTGGCCACTGCCGCTTCTGGGCAAGGACATCCAGCTAAGCGGCTGAGGAAGGTTGTGCAGAAAGTCCCCGAAATGTAACACTAGGTTTCCATTAGGAAACATGCTGTGTCACTCTCCAGAAGGGCCACACTGACCCCTGAAGGGTCTAGAAGCTTTGGCAAGCCGCGTACAGCTCAGAGTCTCCCAGCGTCCCCAGGTTTCCTTTCATGTATCCTAGCACACAGCAGAAACGTTCCTCGGGACGTGAAGCTGTGCTGGCTCTGGGAAAGTTAGTTTTCGGAGGGGGGACAGAGGCAATTCAATCTAACCCTGTCAAGGCAGCATCTGCGTTTTCTTCTCTCATGGCGCACTGCACGGGGTTCCATGAACCTGAAATGCTCTCAATGTGTCGCTAACATAACATGGCAATCAACCTCAGTGGTTTCAGCGGCATTCGAGGGTCCAACTCCTCAAGAGGCCTCGCCCCTCACGAGCCCCCTAGAAGAAATGTTGCGTCTTGTTTCTCGCCATCGAGAGCAGTTCTGTGCACCGTGTTGGTGCCTGGAGTGTAGGAAAGATACACTCGATGTGCGGATGTAGGAAGTATACCAGGGCAGACGTCTGTTCAAATGCTTCTCCTCTAGGAACTATACTGCCTGCCCAGAGAGCACTGTGCTCCAAAAGAGTGGCAGTGAAGGCCGTTCACACCACAGCAATGGCCTCGTTTCCCTCAGACAACTTGGAAGCGTTTGCTACACTCCAGTACAACTCGCTGCTCGGCAGGACGTTCGGGCAGGCTGTGGATATTTTCCACTCAAGCTGAACAGGCCCTGAGAGGCAGGCGAGACTTGAAAACATTCCTTGCCTACCTCTCCTTGAAGGCAGCGGTTAGCACTGTGTTCCAGGGCCCAAAATCTGAGCTGGGGAGGCCTTCGGTCTCCACGACGAGGCATGCTTTGGGTTCAGTGTATGTACGAGTTTCTCAGGAGCAAGTTCTGCTTCTCTTATTTCGCCTCCTTTAGCTGTGTTTGGCAGCCCTTGGTATGCCCTAGGCCCTCGAAAGCAAGAGATTTTCACGGGGGGCTTTTGGAACCGGATTATGAACGAAGGACACTACGGCCACTGTTTCCTACCATCCAGCCACAGCTCTTCGGTCTTTCATAGGGCGGTGAGGTATAACGAATGGGCACACAGGGTTTATGTTCTTGAAGAGATGTGTACAGCGTTGAGGGAAGGGGTCATTTCAACGCTATGCCTAACTCGGTGTTCTGAGACGGAAGAGGAGTCCCAGCCTGGCAGTCTGCAAGAAAGGACGTCTTCACTGAGGAGAGAATGTGCTGTTCCTTCCCCACAAGATGCGGGGCGTTGGAGACTTTCTTGCTCTTCCCTGAACGCACTTTACAGCCTGTAGCTGAACAGTGGGCTAAGCGCAGAGAGACCTGCACCAGTAACCTTCGAAACTGTCATTGGGAATTGGCTGGGCCTTTGTGCTCCAAGGCTGAGTAGAAAAGCTAACCTCTTCCAAACCAGAGAGAGGCAGGTCTCCTTCTCGGCGGTCCTACATGATATGCTGTCTCACGAGCTCAAAGCAAAGAAATCCTGGGCAACTGTTGCTTCTGGACAAGGCCCGTAACCTTGGGCAACGGGGTATTCCTAGAAGGAGAAGGAGGCCGTTGTTTCCTCCCATCACGCGACAACTCCTTTGTGTTTCTTGGGAGGTAAGATGTAATGAATGGGGACCCATGGAGTATAGTCTTTAAGAGATGTGTCCGGCCTTGAGGGAAGGGGTCATTTCAGGGCTATGCCGAACTCGGCGTTCTGAAAAGGAATAGGAGCTCGGGCCAGGCAGGCTGCAAGAAAAGATTTCTTTACGAAGAGGAAATGTGCCGTTCCTAAACAACATGGTGCGGGAGGCTGCAGAGTGGAGGCTACTTCACTGAATGCACCTAGGAGACGGGAGCTGAGCAGGGGGCTGATGGCAGAGAGACCTTCAGTACTACAGTTCTAAAGTATCATTGGGAGCTGACTGGATCTCTGAGTACAAAGGCTCAAAGGCAGAAAAGCGAACCTCTGAAAACCCGGAGAAAGGCTGGTCTCCTTCTCTGCGGTTCTGCATGATATGCTGTCTCACGAGCCCCTGGGAAAGAACTCCTTGGCCACTGCCGCTTCTGGGCAAGGACATCCAGCTAAGCGGCTGAGGAAGGTTGTGCAGAAAGTCCCCGAAATGTAACACTAGGTTTCCATTAGGAAACATGCTGTGTCACTCTCCAGAAGGGCCACACTGACCCCTGAAGGGTCTAGAAGCTTTGGCAAGCCGCGTACAGCTCAGAGTCTCCCAGCGTCCCCAGGTTTCCTTTCATGTATCCTAGCACACAGCAGAAACGTTCCTCGGGACGTGAAGCTGTGCTGGCTCTGGGAAAGTTAGTTTTCGGAGGGGGGACAGAGGCAATTCAATCTAACCCTGTCAAGGCAGCATCTGCGTTTTCTTCTCTCATGGCGCACTGCACGGGGTTCCATGAACCTGAAATGCTCTCAATGTGTCGCTAACATAACATGGCAATCAACCTCAGTGGTTTCAGCGGCATTCGAGGGTCCAACTCCTCAAGAGGCCTCGCCCCTCACGAGCCCCCTAGAAGAAATGTTGCGTCTTGTTTCTCGCCATCGAGAGCAGTTCTGTGCACCGTGTTGGTGCCTGGAGTGTAGGAAAGATACACTCGATGTGCGGATGTAGGAAGTATACCAGGGCAGACGTCTGTTCAAATGCTTCTCCTCTAGGAACTATACTGCCTGCCCAGAGAGCACTGTGCTCCAAAAGAGTGGCAGTGAAGGCCGTTCACACCACAGCAATGGCCTCGTTTCCCTCAGACAACTTGGAAGCGTTTGCTACACTCCAGTACAACTCGCTGCTCGGCAGGACGTTCGGGCAGGCTGTGGATATTTTCCACTCAAGCTGAACAGGCCCTGAGAGGCAGGCGAGACTTGAAAACATTCCTTGCCGACCTCTCCTTGAAGGCAGCGGTTAGCACTGTGTTCCAGGGCCCAAAATCTGAGCTGGGGAGGCCTTCGGTCTCCACGACGAGGCATGCTTTGGGTTCAGTGTATGTACGAGTTTCTCAGGAGCAAGTTCTGCTTCTCTTATTTCGCCTCCTTTAGCTGTGTTTGGCAGCCCTTGGTATGCCCTAGGCCCTCGAAAGCAAGAGATTTTCACGGGGGGCTTTTGGAACCGGATTATGAACGAAGGACACTACGGCCACTGTTTCCTACCATCCAGCCACAGCTCTTCGGTCTTTCATAGGGCGGTGAGGTATAACGAATGGGCACACAGGGTTTATGTTCTTGAAGAGATGTGTACGGCCTTGAGGGAAGGGGTCATTTCAACGCTATGCCTAACTCGGTGTTCTGAGACGGAAGAGGAGTCCCAGCCTGGCAGTCTGCAAGAAAGGACGTCTTCACTGAGGAGAGAATGTGCTGTTCCTTCCCCACAAGATGCGGGGCGTTGGAGACTTTCTTGCTCTTCCCTGAACGCACTTTACAGCCTGTAGCTGAACGGTGGGCTAAGCGCAGAGAGACCTGCACCAGTAACCTTCGAAACTGTCATTGGGAATTGGCTGGGCCTTTGTGCTCCAAGGCTGAGTAGAAAAGCTAACCTCTTCCAAACCAGAGAGAGGCAGGTCTCCTTCTCGGCGGTCCTACATGATATGCTGTCTCACGAGCTCAAAGCAAAGAAATCCTGGGCAACTGTTGCTTCTGGACAAGGCCCGTAACCTTGGGCAACGGGGTATTCCTAGAAGGAGAAGGAGGCCGTTGTTTCCTCCCATCACGCGACAACTCCTTTGTGTTTCTTGGGAGGTAAGATGTAATGAATGGGGACCCATGGAGTATAGTCTTTAAGAGATGTGTCCGGCCTTGAGGGAAGGGGTCATTTCAGGGCTATGCCGAACTCGGCATTCTGAAAAGGAATAGGAGCTCGGGCCAGGCAGGCTGCAAGAAAAGATTTCTTTACGAAGAGGAAATGTGCCGTTCCTAAACAACATGGTGCGGGAGGCTGCAGAGTGGAGGCTACTTCACTGAATGCACCTAGGAGACGGGAGCTGAGCAGGGGGCTGATGGCAGAGAGACCTTCAGTACTACAGTTCTAAAGTATCATTGGGAGCTGACTGGATCTCTGAGTTCAAAGGCTCAAAGGCAGAAAAGCGAACCTCTGAAAACCCGGAGAAAGGCTGGTCTCCTTCTCTGCGGTTCTGCATGATATGCTGTCTCACGAGCCCCTGGGAAAGAACTCCTTGGTCACTGCCGCTTCTGGGCAAGGACATCCAGCTAAGCGGCTGAGGAAGGTTGTGCAGAAAGTCCCCGAAATGTAACACTAGGTTTCCATTAGGAAACATGCTGTGTCACTCTCCAGAAGGGCCACACTGACCCCTGAAGGGTCTAGAAGCTTTGGCAAGCCGCGTACAGCTCAGAGTCTCCCAGCGTCCCCAGGTTTCCTTTCATGTATCCTAGCACACAGCAGAAACGTTCCTCGGGACGTGAAGCTGTGCTGGCTCTGGGAAAGTTAGTTTTCGGAGGGGGGACAGAGGCAATTCAATCTAACCCTGTCAAGGCAGCATCTGCGTTTTCTTCTCTCATGGCGCACTGCACGGGGTTCCATGAACCTGAAATGCTCTCAATGTGTCGCTAACATAACATGGCAATCAACCTCAGTGGTTTCAGCGGCATTCGAGGGTCCAACTCCTCAAGAGGCCTCGCCCCTCACGAGCCCCTTAGAAGAAACGTTGCATCTTCTGTCTCTCCATCAGGAGGAGTTCTATGCACCGTGTTGGTGCCTGGAGCGTAGGAAAGATACACTCGATGTGCGGATGTAGGAAGTATACCAGGGCAGACGTCTGTTCAAATGCTTCTCCTCTAGGAACTATCCTGCCTGCCCAGAGAGCACTGTGCTCCAAAAGAGTGGCAGTGAAGGCCGTTCACACCACAGCAATGGCCTCGTTTCCCTCAGACAACTTGGAAGCGTTTGCTACACTCCAGTACAACTCGCTGCTCGGCAGGACGTTCGGGCAGGCTGTGGATATTTTCCACTCAAGCTGAACAGGCCCTGAGAGGCAGGCGAGACTTGAAAACATTCCTTGCCTACCTCTCCTTGAAGGCAGCGGTTAGCACTGTGTTCCAGGGCCCAAAATCTGAGCTGGGGAGGCCTTCGGTCTCCACGACGAGGCATGCTTTGGGTTCAGTGTATGTACGAGTTTCTCAGGAGCAAGTTCTGCTTCTCTTATTTCGCCTCCTTTAGCTGTGTTTGGCAGCCTTTGATATGCCCTAGGCCCTCGAAAGCAAGAGATTTTCACGGGGGGCTTTTGGAACCGGATTATGAACGAAGGACACTACGGCCACTGTTTCCTACCATCCAGCCACAGCTCTTCAGTGTTTCATAGGGCGGTGAGGTATAACGAATGGGCACACAGGGTTTATGTTCTTGAAGAGATGTGTACGGCGTTGAGGGAAGGGGTCATTTCAACGCTATGCCTAACTCGGTGTTCTGAGACGGAAGAGGAGTCCCAGCCTGGCAGTCTGCAAGAAAGGACGTCTTCACTGAGGAGAGAATGTGCTGTTCCTTCCCCACAAGACGCGGGGCGTTGGAGACTTTCTTGCTCTTCCCTGAACGCACTTTACAGCCTGTAGCTGAACGGTGGGCTAAGCGCAGAGAGACCTGCACCAGTAACCTTCGAAACTGTCATTGGGAATTGGCTGGGCCTTTGTGCTCCAAGGCTGAGTAGAAAAGCTAACCTCTTCCAAACCAGAGAGAGGCAGGTCTCCTTCTCGGCGGTCCTACATGATATGCTGTCTCACGAGCTCAAAGCAAAGAAATCCTGGGCAACTGTTGCTTCTGGACAAGGCCCGTAACCTTGGGCAATGGGGTATTCCTAGAAGGAGAAGGAGGCCGTTGTTTCCTCCCATCACGCGACAACTCCTTTGTGTTTCTTGGGAGGTAAGATGTAATGAATGGGGACCCATGGAGTATAGTCTTTAAGAGATGTGTCCGGCCTTGAGGGAAGGGGTCATTTCAGGGCTATGCCGAACTCGGCATTCTGAAAAGGAATAGGAGCTCGGGCCAGGCAGGCTGCAAGAAAAGATTTCTTTACGAAGAGGAAATGTGCCGTTCCTAAACAACATGGTGCGGGAGGCTGCAGAGTGGAGGCTACTTCACTGAATGCACCTAGGAGACGGGAGCTGAGCAGGGGGCTGATGGCAGAGAGACCTTCAATACTACAGTTCTAAAGTATCATTGGGAGCTGACTGGATCTCTGAGTTCAAAGGCTCAAAGGCAGAAAAGCGAACCTCTGAAAACCCGGAGAAAGGCTGGTCTCCTTCTCTGCAGTTCTGCATGATATGCTGTCTCACGAGCCCCTGGGAAAGAACTCCTTGGCCACTGCCGCTTCTGGGCAAGGACATCCAGCTAAGCGGCTGAGGAAGGTTGTGCAGAAAGTCCCCGAAATGTAACACTAGGTTTCCATTAGGAAACATGCTGTGTCACTCTCCAGAAGGGCCACACTGACCCCTGAAGGGTCTAGAAGCTTTGGCAAGCCGCGTACAGCTCAGAGTCTCCCAGCGTCCCCAGGTTTCCTTTCATGTATCCTAGCACACAGCAGAAACGTTCCTCGGGACGTGAAGCTGTGCTGGCTCTGGGAAAGTTAGTTTTCGGAGGGGGGACAGAGGCAATTCAATCTAACCCTGTCAAGGCAGCATCTGCGTTTTCTTCTCTCATGGCGCACTGCACGGGGTTCCATGAACCTGAAATGCTCTCAATGTGTCGCTAACATAACATGGCAATCAACCTCAGTGGTTTCAGCGGCATTCGAGGGTCCAACTCCTCAAGAGGCCTCGCCCCTCACGAGCCCCCTAGAAGAAATGTTGCGTCTTGTTTCTCGCCATCGAGAGCAGTTCTGTGCACCGTGTTGGTGCCTGGAGTGTAGGAAAGATACACTCGATGTGCGGATGTAGGAAGTATACCAGGGCAGACGTCTGTTCAAATGCTTCTCCTCTAGGAACTATACTGCCTGCCCAGAGAGCACTGTGCTCCAAAAGAGTGGCAGTGAAGGCCGTTCACACCACAGCAATGGCCTCGTTTCCCTCAGACAACTTGGAAGCGTTTGCTACACTCCAGTACAACTCGCTGCTCGGCAGGACGTTCGGGCAGGCTGTGGATATTTTCCACTCAAGCTGAACAGGCCCTGAGAGGCAGGCGAGACTTGAAAACATTCCTTGCCTACCTCTCCTTGAAGGCAGCGGTTAGCACTGTGTTCCAGGGCCCAAAATCTGAGCTGGGGAGGCCTTCGGTCTCCACGACGAGGCATGCTTTGGGTTCAGTGTATGTACGAGTTTCTCAGGAGCAAGTTCTGCTTCTCTTATTTCGCCTCCTTTAGCTGTGTTTGGCAGCCCTTGGTATGCCCTAGGCCCTCGAAAGCAAGAGATTTTCACGGGGGGCTTTTGGAACCGGATTATGAACGAAGGACACTACGGCCACTGTTTCCTACCATCCAGCCACAGCTCTTCGGTCTTTCATAGGGCGGTGAGGTATAACGAATGGGCACACAGGGTTTATGTTCTTGAAGAGATGTGTACGGCCTTGAGGGAAGGGGTCATTTCAACGCTATGCCTAACTCGGTGTTCTGAGACGGAAGAGGAGTCCCAGCCTGGCAGTCTGCAAGAAAGGACGTCTTCACTGAGGAGAGAATGTGCTGTTCCTTCCCCACAAGATGCGGGGCGTTGGAGACTTTCTTGCTCTTCCCTGAACGCACTTTACAGCCTGTAGCTGAACGGTGGGCTAAGCGCAGAGAGACCTGCACCAGTAACCTTCGAAACTGTCATTGGGAATTGGCTGGGCCTTTGTGCTCCAAGGCTGAGTAGAAAAGCTAACCTCTTCCAAACCAGAGAGAGGCAGGTCTCCTTCTCGGCGGTCCTACATGATATGCTGTCTCACGAGCTCAAAGCAAAGAAATCCTGGGCAACTGTTGCTTCTGGACAAGGCCCGTAACCTTGGGCAACGGGGTATTCCTAGAAGGAGAAGGAGGCCGTTGTTTCCTCCCATCACGCGACAACTCCTTTGTGTTTCTTGGGAGGTAAGATGTAATGAATGGGGACCCATGGAGTATAGTCTTTAAGAGATGTGTCCGGCCTTGAGGGAAGGGGTCATTTCAGGGCTATGCCGAACTCGGCATTCTGAAAAGGAATAGGAGCTCGGGCCAGGCAGGCTGCAAGAAAAGATTTCTTTACGAAGAGGAAATGTGCCGTTCCTAAACAACATGGTGCGGGAGGCTGCAGAGTGGAGGCTACTTCACTGAATGCACCTAGGAGACGGGAGCTGAGCAGGGGGCTGATGGCAGAGAGACCTTCAGTACTACAGTTCTAAAGTATCATTGGGAGCTGACTGGATCTCTGAGTTCAAAGGCTCAAAGGCAGAAAAGCGAACCTCTGAAAACCCGGAGAAAGGCTGGTCTCCTTCTCTGCGGTTCTGCATGATATGCTGTCTCACGAGCCCCTGGGAAAGAACTCCTTGGTCACTGCCGCTTCTGGGCAAGGACATCCAGCTAAGCGGCTGAGGAAGGTTGTGCAGAAAGTCCCCGAAATGTAACACTAGGTTTCCATTAGGAAACATGCTGTGTCACTCTCCAGAAGGGCCACACTGACCCCTGAAGGGTCTAGAAGCTTTGGCAAGCCGCGTACAGCTCAGAGTCTCCCAGCGTCCCCAGGTTTCCTTTCATGTATCCTAGCACACAGCAGAAACGTTCCTCGGGACGTGAAGCTGTGCTGGCTCTGGGAAAGTTAGTTTTCGGAGGGGGGACAGAGGCAATTCAATCTAACCCTGTCAAGGCAGCATCTGCGTTTTCTTCTCTCATGGCGCACTGCACGGGGTTCCATGAACCTGAAATGCTCTCAATGTGTCGCTAACATAACATGGCAATCAACCTCAGTGGTTTCAGCGGCATTCGAGGGTCCAACTCCTCAAGAGGCCTCGCCCCTCACGAGCCCCTTAGAAGAAACGTTGCATCTTCTGTCTCTCCATCAGGAGGAGTTCTATGCACCGTGTTGGTGCCTGGAGCGTAGGAAAGATACACTCGATGTGCGGATGTAGGAAGTATACCAGGGCAGACGTCTGTTCAAATGCTTCTCCTCTAGGAACTATCCTGCCTGCCCAGAGAGCACTGTGCTCCAAAAGAGTGGCAGTGAAGGCCGTTCACACCACAGCAATGGCCTCGTTTCCCTCAGACAACTTGGAAGCGTTTGCTACACTCCAGTACAACTCGCTGCTCGGCAGGACGTTCGGGCAGGCTGTGGATATTTTCCACTCAAGCTGAACAGGCCCTGAGAGGCAGGCGAGACTTGAAAACATTCCTTGCCTACCTCTCCTTGAAGGCAGCGGTTAGCACTGTGTTCCAGGGCCCAAAATCTGAGCTGGGGAGGCCTTCGGTCTCCACGACGAGGCATGCTTTGGGTTCAGTGTATGTACGAGTTTCTCAGGAGCAAGTTCTGCTTCTCTTATTTCGCCTCCTTTAGCTGTGTTTGGCAGCCTTTGATATGCCCTAGGCCCTCGAAAGCAAGAGATTTTCACGGGGGGCTTTTGGAACCGGATTATGAACGAAGGACACTACGGCCACTGTTTCCTACCATCCAGCCACAGCTCTTCAGTGTTTCATAGGGCGGTGAGGTATAACGAATGGGCACACAGGGTTTATGTTCTTGAAGAGATGTGTACGGCGTTGAGGGAAGGGGTCATTTCAACGCTATGCCTAACTCGGTGTTCTGAGACGGAAGAGGAGTCCCAGCCTGGCAGTCTGCAAGAAAGGACGTCTTCACTGAGGAGAGAATGTGCTGTTCCTTCCCCACAAGACGCGGGGCGTTGGAGACTTTCTTGCTCTTCCCTGAACGCACTTTACAGCCTGTAGCTGAACGGTGGGCTAAGCGCAGAGAGACCTGCACCAGTAACCTTCGAAACTGTCATTGGGAATTGGCTGGGCCTTTGTGCTCCAAGGCTGAGTAGAAAAGCTAACCTCTTCCAAACCAGAGAGAGGCAGGTCTCCTTCTCGGCGGTCCTACATGATATGCTGTCTCACGAGCTCAAAGCAAAGAAATCCTGGGCAACTGTTGCTTCTGGACAAGGCCCGTAACCTTGGGCAACGGGGTATTCCTAGAAGGAGAAGGAGGCCGTTGTTTCCTCCCATCACGCGACAACTCCTTTGTGTTTCTTGGGAGGTAAGATGTAATGAATGGGGACCCATGGAGTATAGTCTTTAAGAGATGTGTCCGGCCTTGAGGGAAGGGGTCATTTCAGGGCTATGCCGAACTCGGCATTCTGAAAAGGAATAGGAGCTCGGGCCAGGCAGGCTGCAAGAAAAGATTTCTTTACGAAGAGGAAATGTGCCGTTCCTAAACAACATGGTGCGGGAGGCTGCAGAGTGGAGGCTACTTCACTGAATGCACCTAGGAGACGGGAGCTGAGCAGGGGGCTGATGGCAGAGAGACCTTCAATACTACAGTTCTAAAGTATCATTGGGAGCTGACTGGATCTCTGAGTTCAAAGGCTCAAAGGCAGAAAAGCAAACCTCTGAAAACCCAGAGAAAGGCTGGTCTCCTTCTCTGCGGTTCTGCATGATATGCTGTCTCACGAGCCCCTGGGAAAGAACTCCTTGGCCACTGCCGCTTCTGGGCAAGGACATCCAGCTAAGCGGCTGAGGAAGGTTGTGCAGAAAGTCCCCGAAATGTAACACTAGGTTTCCATTAGGAAACATGCTGTGTCACTCTCCAGAAGGGCCACACTGACCCCTGAAGGGTCTAGAAGCTTTGGCAAGCCGCGTACAGCTCAGAGTCTCCCAGCGTCCCCAGGTTTCCTTTCATGTATCCTAGCACACAGCAGAAACGTTCCTCGGGATGTGAAGCTGTGCTGGCTCTGGGAAAGTTAGTTTTCGGAGGGGGGACAGAGGCAATTCAATCTAACCCTGTCAAGGCAGCATCTGCGTTTTCTTCTCTCATGGCGCACTGCACGGGGTTCCATGAACCTGAAATGCTCTCAATGTGTCGCTAACATAACATGGCAATCAACCTCAGTGGTTTCAGCGGCATTCGAGGGTCCAACTCCTCAAGAGGCCTCGCCCCTCACGAGCCCCCTAGAAGAAATGTTGCGTCTTGTTTCTCGCCATCGAGAGCAGTTCTGTGCACCGTGTTGGTGCCTGGAGTGTAGGAAAGATACACTCGATGTGCGGATGTAGGAAGTATACCAGGGCAGACGTCTGTTCAAATGCTTCTCCTCTAGGAACTATCCTGCCTGCCCAGAGAGCACTGTGCTCCAAAAGAGTGGCAGTGAAGGCCGTTCACACCACAGCAATGGCCTCGTTTCCCTCAGACAACTTGGAAGCGTTTGCTACACTCCAGTACAACTCGCTGCTCGGCAGGACGTTCGGGCAGGCTGTGGATATTTTCCACTCAAGCTGAACAGGCCCTGAGAGGCAGGCGAGACTTGAAAACATTCCTTGCCTACCTCTCCTTGAAGGCAGCGGTTAGCACTGTGTTCCAAGGCCCAAAATCTGAGCTGGGGAGGCCTTCGGTCTCCACGACGAGGCATGCTTTGGGTTCAGTGTATGTACGAGTTTCTCAGGAGCAAGTTCTGCTTCTCTTATTTCGCCTCCTTTAGCTGTGTTTGGCAGCCCTTGGTATGCCCTAGGCCCTCGAAAGCAAGAGATTTTCACGGGGGGCTTTTGGAACCGGATTATGAACGAAGGACACTACGGCCACTGTTTCCTACCATCCAGCCACAGCTCTTCGGTGTTTCATAGGGCGGTGAGGTATAACGAATGGGCACACAGGGTTTATGTTCTTGAAGAGATGTGTACGGCGTTGAGGGAAGGGGTCATTTCAACGCTATGCCTAACTCGGTGTTCTGAGACGGAAGAGGAGTCCCAGCCTGGCAGTCTGCAAGAAAGGACGTCTTCACTGAGGAGAGAATGTGCTGTTCCTTCCCCACAAGATGCGGGGCGTTGGAGACTTTCTTGCTCTTCCCTGAACGCACTTTACAGCCTGTAGCTGAACGGTGGGCTAAGCGCAGAGAGACCTGCACCAGTAACCTTCGAAACTGTCATTGGGAATTGGCTGGGCCTTTGTGCTCCAAGGCTGAGTAGAAAAGCTAACCTCTTCCAAACCAGAGAGAGGCAGGTCTCCTTCTCGGCGGTCCTACATGATATGCTGTCTCACGAGCTCAAAGCAAAGAAATCCTGGGCAACTGTTGCTTCTGGACAAGGCCCGTAACCTTGGGCAACGGGGTATTCCTAGAAGGAGAAGGAGGCCGTTGTTTCCTCCCATCACGCGACAACTCCTTTGTGTTTCTTGGGAGGTAAGATGTAATGAATGGGGACCCATGGAGTATAGTCTTTAAGAGATGTGTCCGGCCTTGAGGGAAGGGGTCATTTCAGGGCTATGCCGAACTCGGCATTCTGAAAAGGAATAGGAGCTCGGGCCAGGCAGGCTGCAAGAAAAGATTTCTTTACGAAGAGGAAATGTGCCGTTCCTAAACAACATGGTGCGGGAGGCTGCAGAGTGGAGGCTACTTCACTGAATGCACCTAGGAGACGGGAGCTGAGCAGGGGGCTGATGGCAGAGAGACCTTCAGTACTACAGTTCTAAAGTATCATTGGGAGCTGACTGGATCTCTGAGTTCAAAGGCTCAAAGGCAGAAAAGCGAACCTCTGAAAACCCGGAGAAAGGCTGGTCTCCTTCTCTGCGGTTCTGCATGATATGCTGTCTCACGAGCCCCTGGGAAAGAACTCCTTGGCCACTGCCGCTTCTGGGCAAGGACATCCAGCTAAGCGGCTGAGGAAGGTTGTGCAGAAAGTCCCCGAAATGTAACACTAGGTTTCCATTAGGAAACATGCTGTGTCACTCTCCAGAAGGGCCACACTGACCCCTGAAGGGTCTAGAAGCTTTGGCAAGCCGCGTACAGCTCAGAGTCTCCCAGCGTCCCCAGGTTTCCTTTCATGTATCCTAGCACACAGCAGAAACGTTCCTCGGGACGTGAAGCTGTGCTGGCTCTGGGAAAGTTAGTTTTCGGAGGGGGGACAGAGGCAATTCAATCTAACCCTGTCAAGGCAGCATCTGCGTTTTCTTCTCTCATGGCGCACTGCACGGGGTTCCATGAACCTGAAATGCTCTCAATGTGTCGCTAACATAACATGGCAATCAACCTCAGTGGTTTCAGCGGCATTCGAGGGTCCAACTCCTCAAGAGGCCTCGCCCCTCACGAGCCCCCTAGAAGAAATGTTGCGTCTTGTTTCTCGCCATCGAGAGCAGTTCTGTGCACCGTGTTGGTGCCTGGAGTGTAGGAAAGATACACTCGATGTGCGGATGTAGGAAGTATACCAGGGCAGACGTCTGTTCAAATGCTTCTCCTCTAGGAACTATCCTGCCTGCCCAGAGAGCACTGTGCTCCAAAAGAGTGGCAGTGAAGGCCGTTCACACCACAGCAATGGCCTCGTTTCCCTCAGACAACTTGGAAGCGTTTGCTACACTCCAGTACAACTCGCTGCTCGGCAGGACGTTCGGGCAGGCTGTGGATATTTTCCACTCAAGCTGAACAGGCCCTGAGAGGCAGGCGAGACTTGAAAACATTCCTTGCCTACCTCTCCTTGAAGGCAGCGGTTAGCACTGTGTTCCAGGGCCCAAAATCTGAGCTGGGGAGGCCTTCGGTCTCCACGAAGAGGCATGCTTTGGGTTCAGTGTATGTACGAGTTTCTCAGGAGCAAGTTCTGCTTCTCTTATTTCGCCTCCTTTAGCTGTGTTTGGCAGCCTTTGATATGCCCTAGGCCCTCGAAAGCAAGAGATTTTCACGGGGGGCTTTTGGAACCGGATTATGAACGAAGGACACTACGGCCACTGTTTCCTACCATCCAGCCACAGCTCTTCAGTGTTTCATAGGGCGGTGAGGTATAACGAATGGGCACACAGGGTTTATGTTCTTGAAGAGATGTGTACGGCGTTGAGGGAAGGGGTCATTTCAACGCTATGCCTAACTCGGTGTTCTGAGACGGAAGAGGAGTCCCAGCCTGGCAGTCTGCAAGAAAGGACGTCTTCACTGAGGAGAGAATGTGCTGTTCCTTCCCCACAAGATGCGGGGCGTTGGAGACTTTCTTGCTCTTCCCTGAACGCACTTTACAGCCTGTAGCTGAACGGTGGGCTAAGCGCAGAGAGACCTGCACCAGTAACCTTCGAAACTGTCATTGGGAATTGGCTGGGCCTTTGTGCTCCAAGGCTGAGTAGAAAAGCTAACCTCTTCCAAACCAGAGAGAGGCAGGTCTCCTTCTCGGCGGTCCTACATGATATGCTGTCTCACGAGCTCAAAGCAAAGAAATCCTGGGCAACTGTTGCTTCTGGACAAGGCCCGTAACCTTGGGCAACGGGGTATTCCTAGAAGGAGAAGGAGGCCGTTGTTTCCTCCAATCACGCGACAACTCCTTTGTGTTTCTTGGGAGGTAAGATGTAATGAATGGGGACCCATGGAGTATAGTCTTTAAGAGATGTGTCCGGCCTTGAGGGAAGGGGTCATTTCAGGGCTATGCCGAACTCGGCGTTCTGAAAAGGAATAGGAGCTCGGGCCAGGCAGGCTGCAAGAAAAGATTTCTTTACGAAGAGGAAATGTGCCGTTCCTAAACAACATGGTGCGGGAGGCTGCAGAGTGGAGGCTACTTCACTGAATGCACCTAGGAGACGGGAGCTGAGCAGGGGGCTGATGGCAGAGAGACCTTCAGTACTACAGTTCTAAAGTATCATTGGGAGCTGACTGGATCTCTGAGTACAAAGGCTCAAAGGCAGAAAAGCGAACCTCTGAAAACCCGGAGAAAGGCTGGTCTCCTTCTCTGCGGTTCTGCATGATATGCTGTCTCACGAGCCCCTGGGAAAGAACTCCTTGGCCACTGCCGCTTCTGGGCAAGGACATCCAGCTAAGCGGCTGAGGAAGGTTGTGCAGAAAGTCCCCGAAATGTAACACTAGGTTTCCATTAGGAAACATGCTGTGTCACTCTCCAGAAGGGCCACACTGACCCCTGAAGGGTCTAGAAGCTTTGGCAAGCCGCGTACAGCTCAGAGTCTCCCAGCGTCCCCAGGTTTCCTTTCATGTATCCTAGCACACAGCAGAAACGTTCCTCGGGACGTGAAGCTGTGCTGGCTCTGGGAAAGTTAGTTTTCGGAGGGGGGACAGAGGCAATTCAATCTAACCCTGTCAAGGCAGCATCTGCGTTTTCTTCTCTCATGGCGCACTGCACGGGGTTCCATGAACCTGAAATGCTCTCAATGTGTCGCTAACATAACATGGCAATCAACCTCAGTGGTTTCAGCGGCATTCGAGGGTCCAACTCCTCAAGAGGCCTCGCCCCTCACGAGCCCCCTAGAAGAAATGTTGCGTCTTGTTTCTCGCCATCGAGAGCAGTTCTGTGCACCGTGTTGGTGCCTGGAGTGTAGGAAAGATACACTCGATGTGCGGATGTAGGAAGTATACCAGGGCAGACGTCTGTTCAAATGCTTCTCCTCTAGGAACTATCCTGCCTGCCCAGAGAGCACTGTGCTCCAAAAGAGTGGCAGTGAAGGCCGTTCACACCACAGCAATGGCCTCGTTTCCCTCAGACAACTTGGAAGCGTTTGCTACACTCCAGTACAACTCGCTGCTCGGCAGGACGTTCGGGCAGGCTGTGGATATTTTCCACTCAAGCTGAACAGGCCCTGAGAGGCAGGCGAGACTTGAAAACATTCCTTGCCTACCTCTCCTTGAAGGCAGCGGTTAGCACTGTGTTCCAGGGCCCAAAATCTGAGCTGGGGAGGCCTTCGGTCTCCACGATGAGGCATGCTTTGGGTTCAGTGTATGTACGAGTTTCTCAGGAGCAAGTTCTGCTTCTCTTATTTCGCCTCCTTTAGCTGTGTTTGGCAGCCCTTGGTATGCCCTAGGCCCTCGAAAGCAAGAGATTTTCACGGGGGGCTTTTGGAACCGGATTATGAACGAAGGACACTACGGCCACTGTTTCCTACCATCCAGCCACAGCTCTTCGGTGTTTCATAGGGCGGTGAGGTATAACGAATGGGCACACAGGGTTTATGTTCTTGAAGAGATGTGTACGGCGTTGAGGGAAGGGGTCATTTCAACGC
The DNA here is from genome assembly GCF_028023285.1 of Balaenoptera ricei. Taxonomy (NCBI): domain Eukaryota; kingdom Metazoa; phylum Chordata; class Mammalia; order Artiodactyla; family Balaenopteridae; genus Balaenoptera; species Balaenoptera ricei. Next base: position 32,278 of record NW_026777972.1, read on the forward strand.
TATGCCTAACTCGGTGTTCTGAGACGGAAGAGGAGTCCCAGCCTGGCAGTCTGCAAGAAAGGACGTCTTCACTGAGGAGAGAATGTGCTGTTCCTTCCCCACAAGATGCGGGGCGTTGGAGACTTTCGTCTTCACTGAGGAGAGAATGTGCTGTTCCTTCCCCACAAGATGCGGGGCGTTGGAGACTTTCTTGCTCTTCCCTGAACGCACTTTACAGCCTGTAGCTGAACGGTGGGCTAAGCGCAGAGAGACCTGCACCAGTAACCTTCGAAACTGTCATTGGGAATTGGCTGGGCCTTTGTGCTCCAAGGCTGAGTAGAAAAGCTAACCTCTTCCAAACCAGAGAGAGGCAGGTCTCCTTCTCGGCGGTCCTACATGATATGCTGTCTCACGAGCTCAAAGCAAAGAAATCCTGGGCAACTGTTGCTTCTGGACAAGGCCCGTAACCTTGGGCAACGGGGTATTCCTAGAAGGAGAAGGAGGCCGTTGTTTCCTCCCATCACGCGACAACTCCTTTGTGTTTCTTGGGAGGTAAGATGTAATGAATGGGGACCCATGGAGTATAGTCTTTAAGAGATGTGTCCGGCCTTGAGGGAAGGGGTCATTTCAGGGCTATGCCGAACTCGGCGTTCTGAAAAGGAATAGGAGCTCGGGCCAGGCAGGCTGCAAGAAAAGATTTCTTTACGAAGAGGAAATGTGCCGTTCCTAAACAACATGGTGCGGGAGGCTGCAGAGTGGAGGCTACTTCACTGAATGCACCTAGGAGACGGGAGCTGAGCAGGGGGCTGATGGCAGAGAGACCTTCAATACTACAGTTCTAAAGTATCATTGGGAGCTGACTGGATCTCTGAGTTCAAAGGCTCAAAGGCAGAAAAGCAAACCTCTGAAAACCCAGAGAAAGGCTGGTCTCCTTCTCTGCGGTTCTGCATGATATGCTGTCTCACGAGCCCCTGGGAAAGAACTCCTTGGCCACTGCCGCTTCTGGGCAAGGACATCCAGCTAAGCGGCTGAGGAAGGTTGTGCAGAAAGTCCCCGAAATGTAACACTAGGTTTCCATTAGGAAACATGCTGTGTCACTCTCCAGAAGGGCCACACTGACCCCTGAAGGGTCTAGAAGCTTTGGCAAGCCGCGTACAGCTCAGAGTCTCCCAGCGTCCCCAGGTTTCCTTTCATGTATCCTAGCACACAGCAGAAACGTTCCTCGGGACGTGAAGCTGTGCTGGCTCTGGGAAAGTTAGTTTTCGGAGGGGGGACAGAGGCAATTCAATCTAACCCTGTCAAGGCAGCATCTGCGTTTTCTTCTCTCATGGCGCACTGCACGGGGTTCCATGAACCTGAAATGCTCTCAATGTGTCGCTAACATAACATGGCAATCAACCTCAGTGGTTTCAGCGGCATTCGAGGGTCCAACTCCTCAAGAGGCCTCGCCCCTCACGAGCCCCCTAGAAGAAATGTTGCGTCTTGTTTCTCGCCATCGAGAGCAGTTCTGTGCACCGTGTTGGTGCCTGGAGTGTAGGAAAGATACACTCGATGTGCGGATGTAGGAAGTATACCAGGGCAGACGTCTGTTCAAATGCTTCTCCTCTAGGAACTATCCTGCCTGCCCAGAGAGCACTGTGCTCCAAAAGAGTGGCAGTGAAGGCCGTTCACACCACAGCAATGGCCTCGTTTCCCTCAGACAACTTGGAAGCGTTTGCTACACTCCAGTACAACTCGCTGCTCGGCAGGACGTTCGGGCAGGCTGTGGATATTTTCCACTCAAGCTGAACAGGCCCTGAGAGGCAGGCGAGACTTGAAAACATTCCTTGCCTACCTCTCCTTGAAGGCAGCGGTTAGCACTGTGTTCCAAGGCCCAAAATCTGAGCTGGGGAGGCCTTCGGTCTCCACGACGAGGCATGCTTTGGGTTCAGTGTATGTACGAGTTTCTCAGGAGCAAGTTCTGCTTCTCTTATTTCGCCTCCTTTAGCTGTGTTTGGCAGCCCTTGGTATGCCCTAGGCCCTCGAAAGCAAGAGATTTTCACGGGGGGCTTTTGGAACCGGATTATGAACGAAGGACACTACGGCCACTGTTTCCTACCATCCAGCCACAGCTCTTCGGTGTTTCATAGGGCGGTGAGGTATAACGAATGGGCACACAGGGTTTATGTTCTTGAAGAGATGTGTACGGCGTTGAGGGAAGGGGTCATTTCAACGCTATGCCTAACTCGGTGTTCTGAGACGGAAGAGGAGTCCCAGCCTGGCAGTCTGCAAGAAAGGACGTCTTCACTGAGGAGAGAATGTGCTGTTCCTTCCCCACAAGATGCGGGGCGTTGGAGACTTTCTTGCTCTTCCCTGAACGCACTTTACAGCCTGTAGCTGAACGGTGGGCTAAGCGCAGAGAGACCTGCACCAGTAACCTTCGAAACTGTCATTGGGAATTGGCTGGGCCTTTGTGCTCCAAGGCTGAGTAGAAAAGCTAACCTCTTCCAAACCAGAGAGAGGCAGGTCTCCTTCTCGGCGGTCCTACATGATATGCTGTCTCACGAGCTCAAAGCAAAGAAATCCTGGGCAACTGTTGCTTCTGGACAAGGCCCGTAACCTTGGGCAACGGGGTATTCCTAGAAGGAGAAGGAGGCCGTTGTTTCCTCCCATCACGCGACAACTCCTTTGTGTTTCTTGGGAGGTAAGATGTAATGAATGGGGACCCATGGAGTATAGTCTTTAAGAGATGTGTCCGGCCTTGAGGGAAGGGGTCATTTCAGGGCTATGCCGAACTCGGCATTCTGAAAAGGAATAGGAGCTCGGGCCAGGCAGGCTGCAAGAAAAGATTTCTTTACGAAGAGGAAATGTGCCGTTCCTAAACAACATGGTGCGGGAGGCTGCAGAGTGGAGGCTACTTCACTGAATGCACCTAGGAGACGGGAGCTGAGCAGGGGGCTGATGGCAGAGAGACCTTCAGTACTACAGTTCTAAAGTATCATTGGGAGCTGACTGGATCTCTGAGTTCAAAGGCTCAAAGGCAGAAAAGCGAACCTCTGAAAACCCGGAGAAAGGCTGGTCTCCTTCTCTGCGGTTCTGCATGATATGCTGTCTCACGAGCCCCTGGGAAAGAACTCCTTGGCCACTGCCGCTTCTGGGCAAGGACATCCAGCTAAGCGGCTGAGGAAGGTTGTGCAGAAAGTCCCCGAAATGTAACACTAGGTTTCCATTAGGAAACATGCTGTGTCACTCTCCAGAAGGGCCACACTGACCCCTGAAGGGTCTAGAAGCTTTGGCAAGCCGCGTACAGCTCAGAGTCTCCCAGCGTCCCCAGGTTTCCTTTCATGTATCCTAGCACACAGCAGAAACGTTCCTCGGGACGTGAAGCTGTGCTGGCTCTGGGAAAGTTAGTTTTCGGAGGGGGGACAGAGGCAATTCAATCTAACCCTGTCAAGGCAGCATCTGCGTTTTCTTCTCTCATGGCGCACTGCACGGGGTTCCATGAACCTGAAATGCTCTCAATGTGTCGCTAACATAACATGGCAATCAACCTCAGTGGTTTCAGCGGCATTCGAGGGTCCAACTCCTCAAGAGGCCTCGCCCCTCACGAGCCCCCTAGAAGAAATGTTGCGTCTTGTTTCTCGCCATCGAGAGCAGTTCTGTGCACCGTGTTGGTGCCTGGAGTGTAGGAAAGATACACTCGATGTGCGGATGTAGGAAGTATACCAGGGCAGACGTCTGTTCAAATGCTTCTCCTCTAGGAACTATCCTGCCTGCCCAGAGAGCACTGTGCTCCAAAAGAGTGGCAGTGAAGGCCGTTCACACCACAGCAATGGCCTCGTTTCCCTCAGACAACTTGGAAGCGTTTGCTACACTCCAGTACAACTCGCTGCTCGGCAGGACGTTCGGGCAGGCTGTGGATATTTTCCACTCAAGCTGAACAGGCCCTGAGAGGCAGGCGAGACTTGAAAACATTCCTTGCCTACCTCTCCTTGAAGGCAGCGGTTAGCACTGTGTTCCAGGGCCCAAAATCTGAGCTGGGGAGGCCTTCGGTCTCCACGAAGAGGCATGCTTTGGGTTCAGTGTATGTACGAGTTTCTCAGGAGCAAGTTCTGCTTCTCTTATTTCGCCTCCTTTAGCTGTGTTTGGCAGCCTTTGATATGCCCTAGGCCCTCGAAAGCAAGAGATTTTCACGGGGGGCTTTTGGAACCGGATTATGAACGAAGGACACTACGGCCACTGTTTCCTACCATCCAGCCACAGCTCTTCAGTGTTTCATAGGGCGGTGAGGTATAACGAATGGGCACACAGGGTTTATGTTCTTGAAGAGATGTGTACGGCGTTGAGGGAAGGGGTCATTTCAACGCTATGCCTAACTCGGTGTTCTGAGACGGAAGAGGAGTCCCAGCCTGGCAGTCTGCAAGAAAGGACGTCTTCACTGAGGAGAGAATGTGCTGTTCCTTCCCCACAAGATGCGGGGCGTTGGAGACTTTCTTGCTCTTCCCTGAACGCACTTTACAGCCTGTAGCTGAACGGTGGGCTAAGCGCAGAGAGACCTGCACCAGTAACCTTCGAAACTGTCATTGGGAATTGGCTGGGCCTTTGTGCTCCAAGGCTGAGTAGAAAAGCTAACCTCTTCCAAACCAGAGAGAGGCAGGTCTCCTTCTCGGCGGTCCTACATGATATGCTGTCTCACGAGCTCAAAGCAAAGAAATCCTGGGCAACTGTTGCTTCTGGACAAGGCCCGTAACCTTGGGCAACGGGGTATTCCTAGAAGGAGAAGGAGGCCGTTGTTTCCTCCCATCACGCGACAACTCCTTTGTGTTTCTTGGGAGGTAAGATGTAATGAATGGGGACCCATGGAGTATAGTCTTTAAGAGATGTGTCCGGCCTTGAGGGAAGGGGTCATTTCAGGGCTATGCCGAACTCGGCGTTCTGAAAAGGAATAGGAGCTCGGGCCAGGCAGGCTGCAAGAAAAGATTTCTTTACGAAGAGGAAATGTGCCGTTCCTAAACAACATGGTGCGGGAGGCTGCAGAGTGGAGGCTACTTCACTGAATGCACCTAGGAGACGGGAGCTGAGCAGGGGGCTGATGGCAGAGAGACCTTCAGTACTACAGTTCTAAAGTATCATTGGGAGCTGACTGGATCTCTGAGTACAAAGGCTCAAAGGCAGAAAAGCGAACCTCTGAAAACCCGGAGAAAGGCTGGTCTCCTTCTCTGCGGTTCTGCATGATATGCTGTCTCACGAGCCCCTGGGAAAGAACTCCTTGGCCACTGCCGCTTCTGGGCAAGGACATCCAGCTAAGCGGCTGAGGAAGGTTGTGCAGAAAGTCCCCGAAATGTAACACTAGGTTTCCATTAGGAAACATGCTGTGTCACTCTCCAGAAGGGCCACACTGACCCCTGAAGGGTCTAGAAGCTTTGGCAAGCCGCGTACAGCTCAGAGTCTCCCAGCGTCCCCAGGTTTCCTTTCATGTATCCTAGCACACAGCAGAAACGTTCCTCGGGACGTGAAGCTGTGCTGGCTCTGGGAAAGTTAGTTTTCGGAGGGGGGACAGAGGCAATTCAATCTAACCCTGTCAAGGCAGCATCTGCGTTTTCTTCTCTCATGGCGCACTGCACGGGGTTCCATGAACCTGAAATGCTCTCAATGTGTCGCTAACATAACATGGCAATCAACCTCAGTGGTTTCAGCGGCATTCGAGGGTCCAACTCCTCAAGAGGCCTCGCCCCTCACGAGCCCCCTAGAAGAAATGTTGCGTCTTGTTTCTCGCCATCGAGAGCAGTTCTGTGCACCGTGTTGGTGCCTGGAGTGTAGGAAAGATACACTCGATGTGCGGATGTAGGAAGTATACCAGGGCAGACGTCTGTTCAAATGCTTCTCCTCTAGGAACTATCCTGCCTGCCCAGAGAGCACTGTGCTCCAAAAGAGTGGCAGTGAAGGCCGTTCACACCACAGCAATGGCCTCGTTTCCCTCAGACAACTTGGAAGCGTTTGCTACACTCCAGTACAACTCGCTGCTCGGCAGGACGTTCGGGCAGGCTGTGGATATTTTCCACTCAAGCTGAACAGGCCCTGAGAGGCAGGCGAGACTTGAAAACATTCCTTGCCTACCTCTCCTTGAAGGCAGCGGTTAGCACTGTGTTCCAAGGCCCAAAATCTGAGCTGGGGAGGCCTTCGGTCTCCACGACGAGGCATGCTTTGGGTTCAGTGTATGTACGAGTTTCTCAGGAGCAAGTTCTGCTTCTCTTATTTCGCCTCCTTTAGCTGTGTTTGGCAGCCCTTGGTATGCCCTAGGCCCTCGAAAGCAAGAGATTTTCACGGGGGGCTTTTGGAACCGGATTATGAACGAAGGACACTACGGCCACTGTTTCCTACCATCCAGCCACAGCTCTTCGATGTTTCATAGGGCGGTGAGGTATAACGAATGGGCACACAGGGTTTATGTTCTTGAAGAGATGTGTAAGGCGTTGAGGGAAGGGGTCATTTCAACGCTATGCCTAACTCGGTGTTCTGAGACGGAAGAGGAGTCCCAGCCTGGCAGTCTGCAAGAAAGGACGTCTTCACTGAGGAGAGAATGTGCTGTTCCTTCCCCACAAGATGCGGGGCGTTGGAGACTTTCTTGCTCTTCCCTGAACGCACTTTACAGCCTGTAGCTGAACGGTGGGCTAAGCGCAGAGAGACCTGCACCAGTAACCTTCGAAACTGTCATTGGGAATTGGCTGGGCCTTTGTGCTCCAAGGCTGAGTAGAAAAGCTAACCTCTTCCAAACCAGAGAGAGGCAGGTCTCCTTCTCGGCGGTCCTACATGATATGCTGTCTCACGAGCTCAAAGCAAAGAAATCCTGGGCAACTGTTGCTTCTGGACAAGGCCCGTAACCTTGGGCAACGGGGTATTCCTAGAAGGAGAAGGAGGCCGTTGTTTCCTCCCATCACGCGACAACTCCTTTGTGTTTCTTGGGAGGTAAGATGTAATGAATGGGGACCCATGGAGTATAGTCTTTAAGAGATGTGTCCGGCCTTGAGGGAAGGGGTCATTTCAGGGCTATGCCGAACTCGGCGTTCTGAAAAGGAATAGGAGCTCGGGCCAGGCAGGCTGCAAGAAAAGATTTCTTTACGAAGAGGAAATGTGCCGTTCCTAAACAACATGGTGCGGGAGGCTGCAGAGTGGAGGCTACTTCACTGAATGCACCTAGGAGACGGGAGCTGAGCAGGGGGCTGATGGCAGAGAGACCTTCAATACTACAGTTCTAAAGTATCATTGGGAGCTGACTGGATCTCTGAGTTCAAAGGCTCAAAGGCAGAAAAGCGAACCTCTGAAAACCCGGAGAAAGGCTGGTCTCCTTCTCTGCGGTTCTGCATGATATGCTGTCTCACGAGCCCCTGGGAAAGAACTCCTTGGCCACTGCCGCTTCTGGGCAAGGACATCCAGCTAAGCGGCTGAGGAAGGTTGTGCAGAAAGTCCCCGAAATGTAACACTAGGTTTCCATTAGGAAACATGCTGTGTCACTCTCCAGAAGGGCCACACTGACCCCTGAAGGGTCTAGAAGCTTTGGCAAGCCGCGTACAGCTCAGAGTCTCCCAGCGTCCCCAGGTTTCCTTTCATGTATCCTAGCACACAGCAGAAACGTTCCTCGGGACGTGAAGCTGTGCTGGCTCTGGGAAAGTTAGTTTTCGGAGGGGGGACAGAGGCAATTCAATCTAACCCTGTCAAGGCAGCATCTGCGTTTTCTTCTCTCATGGCGCACTGCACGGGGTTCCATGAACCTGAAATGCTCTCAATGTGTCGCTAACATAACATGGCAATCAACCTCAGTGGTTTCAGCGGCATTCGAGGGTCCAACTCCTCAAGAGGCCTCGCCCCTCACGAGCCCCCTAGAAGAAATGTTGCGTCTTGTTTCTCGCCATCGAGAGCAGTTCTGTGCACCGTGTTGGTGCCTGGAGTGTAGGAAAGATACACTCGATGTGCGGATGTAGGAAGTATACCAGGGCAGACGTCTGTTCAAATGCTTCTCCTCTAGGAACTATCCTGCCTGCCCAGAGAGCACTGTGCTCCAAAAGAGTGGCAGTGAAGGCCGTTCACACCACAGCAATGGCCTCGTTTCCCTCAGACAACTTGGAAGCGTTTGCTACACTCCAGTACAACTCGCTGCTCGGCAGGACGTTCGGGCAGGCTGTGGATATTTTCCACTCAAGCTGAACAGGCCCTGAGAGGCAGGCGAGACTTGAAAACATTCCTTGCCTACCTCTCCTTGAAGGCAGCGGTTAGCACTGTGTTCCAGGGCCCAAAATCTGAGCTGGGGAGGCCTTCGGTCTCCACGACGAGGCATGCTTTGGGTTCAGTGTATGTACGAGTTTCTCAGGAGCAAGTTCTGCTTCTCTTATTTCGCCTCCTTTAGCTGTGTTTGGCAGCCCTTGGTATGCCCTAGGCCCTCGAAAGCAAGAGATTTTCACGGGGGGCTTTTGGAACCGGATTATGAACGAAGGACACTACGGCCACTGTTTCCTACCATCCAGCCACAGCTCTTCGGTGTTTCATAGGGCGGTGAGGTATAACGAATGGGCACACAGGGTTTATGTTCTTGAAGAGATGTGTACGGCGTTGAGGGAAGGGGTCATTTCAACGCTATGCCTAACTCGGTGTTCTGAGACGGAAGAGGAGTCCCAGCCTGGCAGTCTGCAAGAAAGGACGTCTTCACTGAGGAGAGAATGTGCTGTTCCTTCCCCACAAGATGCGGGGCGTTGGAGACTTTCTTGCTCTTCCCTGAACGCACTTTACAGCCTGTAGCTGAACGGTGGGCTAAGCGCAGAGAGACCTGCACCAGTAACCTTCGAAACTGTCATTGGGAATTGGCTGGGCCTTTGTGCTCCAAGGCTGAGTAGAAAAGCTAACCTCTTCCAAACCAGAGAGAGGCAGGTCTCCTTCTCGGCGGTCCTACATGATATGCTGTCTCACGAGCTCAAAGCAAAGAAATCCTGGGCAACTGTTGCTTCTGGACAAGGCCCGTAACCTTGGGCAACGGGGTATTCCTAGAAGGAGAAGGAGGCCGTTGTTTCCTCCCATCACGCGACAACTCCTTTGTGTTTCTTGGGAGGTAAGATGTAATGAATGGGGACCCATGGAGTATAGTCTTTAAGAGATGTGTCCGGCCTTGAGGGAAGGGGTCATTTCAGGGCTATGCCGAACTCGGCGTTCTGAAAAGGAATAGGAGCTCGGGCCAGGCAGGCTGCAAGAAAAGATTTCTTTACGAAGAGGAAATGTGCCGTTCCTAAACAACATGGTGCGGGAGGCTGCAGAGTGGAGGCTACTTCACTGAATGCACCTAGGAGACGGGAGCTGAGCAGGGGGCTGATGGCAGAGAGACCTTCAATACTACAGTTCTAAAGTACCATTGGGAGCTGACTGGATCTCTGAGTTCAAAGGCTCAAAGGCAGAAAAGCGAACCTCTGAAAACCCAGAGAAAGGCTGGTCTCCTTCTCTGCGGTTCTGCATGATATGCTGTCTCACGAGCCCCTGGGAAAGAACTCCTTGGCCACTGCCGCTTCTGGGCAAGGACATCCAGCTAAGCGGCTGAGGAAGGTTGTGCAGAAAGTCCCCGAAATGTAACACTAGGTTTCCATTAGGAAACATGCTGTGTCACTCTCCAGAAGGGCCACACTGACCCCTGAAGGGTCTAGAAGCTTTGGCAAGCCGCGTACAGCTCAGAGTCTCCCAGCGTCCCCAGGTTTCCTTTCATGTATCCTAGCACACAGCAGAAACGTTCCTCGGGACGTGAAGCTGTGCTGGCTCTGGGAAAGTTAGTTTTCGGAGGGGGGACAGAGGCAATTCAATCTAACCCTGTCAAGGCAGCATCTGCGTTTTCTTCTCTCATGGCGCACTGCACGGGGTTCCATGAACCTGAAATGCTCTCAATGTGTCGCTAACATAACATGGCAATCAACCTCAGTGGTTTCAGCGGCATTCGAGGGTCCAACTCCTCAAGAGGCCTCGCCCCTCACGAGCCCCCTAGAAGAAATGTTGCGTCTTGTTTCTCGCCATCGAGAGCAGTTCTGTGCACCGTGTTGGTGCCTGGAGTGTAGGAAAGATACACTCGATGTGCGGATGTAGGAAGTATACCAGGGCAGACGTCTGTTCAAATGCTTCTCCTCTAGGAACTATCCTGCCTGCCCAGAGAGCACTGTGCTCCAAAAGAGTGGCAGTGAAGGCCGTTCACACCACAGCAATGGCCTCGTTTCCCTCAGACAACTTGGAAGCGTTTGCTACACTCCAGTACAACTCGCTGCTCGGCAGGACGTTCGGGCAGGCTGTGGATATTTTCCACTCAAGCTGAACAGGCCCTGAGAGGCAGGCGAGACTTGAAAACATTCCTTGCCTACCTCTCCTTGAAGGCAGCGGTTAGCACTGTGTTCCAGGGCCCAAAATCTGAGCTGGGGAGGCCTTCGGTCTCCACGACGAGGCATGCTTTGGGTTCAGTGTATGTACGAGTTTCTCAGGAGCAAGTTCTGCTTCTCTTATTTCGCCTCCTTTAGCTGTGTTTGGCAGCCCTTGGTATGCCCTAGGCCCTCGAAAGCAAGAGATTTTCACGGGGGGCTTTTGGAACCGGATTATGAACGAAGGACACTACGGCCACTGTTTCCTACCATCCAGCCACAGCTCTTCGGTGTTTCATAGGGCGGTGAGGTATAACGAATGGGCACACAGGGTTTATGTTCTTGAAGAGATGTGTACGGCGTTGAGGGAAGGGGTCATTTCAACGCTATGCCTAACTCGGTGTTCTGAGACGGAAGAGGAGTCCCAGCCTGGCAGTCTGCAAGAAAGGACGTCTTCACTGAGGAGAGAATGTGCTGTTCCTTCCCCACAAGATGCGGGGCGTTGGAGACTTTCTTGCTCTTCCCTGAACGCACTTTACAGCCTGTAGCTGAACGGTGGGCTAAGCGCAGAGAGACCTGCACCAGTAACCTTCGAAACTGTCATTGGGAATTGGCTGGGCCTTTGTGCTCCAAGGCTGAGTAGAAAAGCTAACCTCTTCCAAACCAGAGAGAGGCAGGTCTCCTTCTCGGCGGTCCTACATGATATGCTGTCTCACGAGCTCAAAGCAAAGAAATCCTGGGCAACTGTTGCTTCTGGACAAGGCCCGTAACCTTGGGCAACGGGGTATTCCTAGAAGGAGAAGGAGGCCGTTGTTTCCTCCCATCACGCGACAACTCCTTTGTGTTTCTTGGGAGGTAAGATGTAATGAATGGGGACCCATGGAGTATAGTCTTTAAGAGATGTGTCCGGCCTTGAGGGAAGGGGTCATTTCAGGGCTATGCCGAACTCGGCGTTCTGAAAAGGAATAGGAGCTCGGGCCAGGCAGGCTGCAAGAAAAGATTTCTTTACGAAGAGGAAATGTGCCGTTCCTAAACAACATGGTGCGGGAGGCTGCAGAGTGGAGGCTACTTCACTGAATGCACCTAGGAGACGGGAGCTGAGCAGGGGGCTGATGGCAGAGAGACCTTCAGTACTACAGTTCTAAAGTATCATTGGGAGCTGACTGGATCTCTGAGTTCAAAGGCTCAAAGGCAGAAGAGCGAACCTCTGAAAACCCGGAGAAAGGCTGGTCTCCTTCTCTGCGGTTCTGCATGATATGCTGTCTCACGAGCCCCTGGGAAAGAACTCCTTGGCCACTGCCGCTTCTGGGCAAGGACATCCAGCTAAGCGGCTGAGGAAGGTTGTGCAGAAAGTCCCCGAAATGTAACACTAGGTTTCCATTAGGAAACATGCTGTGTCACTCTCCAGAAGGGCCACACTGACCCCTGAAGGGTCTAGAAGCTTTGGCAAGCCGCGTACAGCTCAGAGTCTCCCAGCGTCCCCAGGTTTCCTTTCATGTATCCTAGCACACAGCAGAAACGTTCCTCGGGACGTGAAGCTGTGCTGGCTCTGGGAAAGTTAGTTTTCGGAGGGGGGACAGAGGCAATTCAATCTAACCCTGTCAAGGCAGCATCTGCGTTTTCTTCTCTCATGGCGCACTGCACGGGGTTCCATGAACCTGAAATGCTCTCAATGTGTCGCTAACATAACATGGCAATCAACCTCAGTGGTTTCAGCGGCATTCGAGGGTCCAACTCCTCAAGAGGCCTCGCCCCTCACGAGCCCCCTAGAAGAAATGTTGCGTCTTGTTTCTCGCCATCGAGAGCAGTTCTGTGCACCGTGTTGGTGCCTGGAGTGTAGGAAAGATACACTCGATGTGCGGATGTAGGAAGTATACCAGGGCAGACGTCTGTTCAAATGCTTCTCCTCTAGGAACTATCCTGCCTGCCCAGAGAGCACTGTGCTCCAAAAGAGTGGCAGTGAAGGCCGTTCACACCACAGCAATGGCCTCGTTTCCCTCAGACAACTTGGAAGCGTTTGCTACACTCCAGTACAACTCGCTGCTCGGCAGGACGTTCGGGCAGGCTGTGGATATTTTCCACTCAAGCTGAACAGGCCCTGAGAGGCAGGCGAGACTTGAAAACATTCCTTGCCTACCTCTCCTTGAAGGCAGCGGTTAGCACTGTGTTCCAGGGCCCAAAATCTGAGCTGGGGAGGCCTTCGGTCTCCACGAAGAGGCATGCTTTGGGTTCAGTGTATGTACGAGTTTCTCAGGAGCAAGTTCTGCTTCTCTTATTTCGCCTCCTTTAGCTGTGTTTGGCAGCCTTTGATATGCCCTAGGCCCTCGAAAGCAAGAGATTTTCACGGGGGGCTTTTGGAACCGGATTATGAACGAAGGACACTACGGCCACTGTTTCCTACCATCCAGCCACAGCTCTTCAGTGTTTCATAGGGCGGTGAGGTATAACGAATGGGCACACAGGGTTTATGTTCTTGAAGAGATGTGTACGGCGTTGAGGGAAGGGGTCATTTCAACGCTATGCCTAACTCGGTGTTCTGAGACGGAAGAGGAGTCCCAGCCTGGCAGTCTGCAAGAAAGGACGTCTTCACTGAGGAGAGAATGTGCTGTTCCTTCCCCACAAGATGCGGGGCGTTGGAGACTTTCTTGCTCTTCCCTGAACGCACTTTACAGCCTGTAGCTGAACGGTGGGCTAAGCGCAGAGAGACCTGCACCAGTAACCTTCGAAACTGTCATTGGGAATTGGCTGGGCCTTTGTGCTCCAAGGCTGAGTAGAAAAGCTAACCTCTTCCAAACCAGAGAGAGGCAGGTCTCCTTCTCGGCGGTCCTACATGATATGCTGTCTCACGAGCTCAAAGCAAAGAAATCCTGGGCAACTGTTGCTTCTGGACAAGGCCCGTAACCTTGGGCAACGGGGTATTCCTAGAAGGAGAAGGAGGCCGTTGTTTCCTCCCATCACGCGACAACTCCTTTGTGTTTCTTGGGAGGTAAGATGTAATGAATGGGGACCCATGGAGTATAGTCTTTAAGAGATGTGTCCGGCCTTGAGGGAAGGGGTCATTTCAGGGCTATGCCGAACTCGGCGTTCTGAAAAGGAATAGGAGCTCGGGCCAGGCAGGCTGCAAGAAAAGATTTCTTTACGAAGAGGAAATGTGCCGTTCCTAAACAACATGGTGCGGGAGGCTGCAGAGTGGAGGCTACTTCACTGAATGCACCTAGGAGACGGGAGCTGAGCAGGGGGCTGATGGCAGAGAGACCTTCAGTACTACAGTTCTAAAGTACCATTGGGAGCTGACTGGATCTCTGAGTTCAAAGGCTCAAAGGCAGAAAAGCGAACCTCTGAAAACCCGGAGAAAGGCTGGTCTCCTTCTCTGCGGTTCTGCATGATATGCTGTCTCACGAGCCCCTGGGAAAGAACTCCTTGGCCACTGCCGCTTCTGGGCAAGGACATCCAGCTAAGCGGCTGAGGAAGGTTGTGCAGAAAGTCCCCGAAATGTAACACTAGGTTTCCATTAGGAAACATGCTGTGTCACTCTCCAGAAGGGCCACACTGACCCCTGAAGGGTCTAGAAGCTTTGGCAAGCCGCGTACAGCTCAGAGTCTCCCAGCGTCCCCAGGTTTCCTTTCATGTATCCTAGCACACAGCAGAAACGTTCCTCGGGACGTGAAGCTGTGCTGGCTCTGGGAAAGTTAGTTTTCGGAGGGGGGACAGAGGCAATTCAATCTAACCCTGTCAAGGCAGCATCTGCGTTTTCTTCTCTCATGGCGCACTGCACGGGGTTCCATGAACCTGAAATGCTCTCAATGTGTCGCTAACATAACATGGCAATCAACCTCAGTGGTTTCAGCGGCATTCGAGGGTCCAACTCCTCAAGAGGCCTCGCCCCTCACGAGCCCCCTAGAAGAAATGTTGCGTCTTGTTTCTCGCCATCGAGAGCAGTTCTGTGCACCGTGTTGGTGCCTGGAGTGTAGGAAAGATACACTCGATGTGCGGATGTAGGAAGTATACCAGGGCAGACGTCTGTTCAAATGCTTCTCCTCTAGGAACTATCCTGCCTGCCCAGAGAGCACTGTGCTCCAAAAGAGTGGCAGTGAAGGCCGTTCACACCACAGCAATGGCCTCGTTTCCCTCAGACAACTTGGAAGCGTTTGCTACACTCCAGTACAACTCGCTGCTCGGCAGGACGTTCGGGCAGGCTGTGGATATTTTCCACTCAAGCTGAACAGGCCCTGAGAGGCAGGCGAGACTTGAAAACATTCCTTGCCTACCTCTCCTTGAAGGCAGCGGTTAGCACTGTGTTCCAGGGCCCAAAATCTGAGCTGGGGAGGCCTTCGGTCTCCACGACGAGGCATGCTTTGGGTTCAGTGTATGTACGAGTTTCTCAGGAGCAAGTTCTGCTTCTCTTATTTCGCCTCCTTTAGCTGTGTTTGGCAGCCCTTGGTATGCCCTAGGCCCTCGAAAGCAAGAGATTTTCACGGGGGGCTTTTGGAACCGGATTATGAACGAAGGACACTACGGCCACTGTTTCCTACCATCCAGCCACAGCTCTTCGGTGTTTCATAGGGCGGTGAGGTATAACGAATGGGCACACAGGGTTTATGTTCTTGAAGAGATGTGTACGGCGTTGAGGGAAGGGGTCATTTCAACGCTATGCCTAACTCGGTGTTCTGAGACGGAAGAGGAGTCCCAGCCTGGCAGTCTGCAAGAAAGGACGTCTTCACTGAGGAGAGAATGTGCTGTTCCTTCCCCACAAGATGCGGGGCGTTGGAGACTTTCTTGCTCTTCCCTGAACGCACTTTACAGCCTGTAGCTGAACGGTGGGCTAAGCGCAGAGAGACCTGCACCAGTAACCTTCGAAACTGTCATTGGGAATTGGCTGGGCCTTTGTGCTCCAAGGCTGAGTAGAAAAGCTAACCTCTTCCAAACCAGAGAGAGGCAGGTCTCCTTCTCGGCGGTCCTACATGATATGCTGTCTCACGAGCTCAAAGCAAAGAAATCCTGGGCAACTGTTGCTTCTGGACAAGGCCCGTAACCTTGGGCAACGGGGTATTCCTAGAAGGAGAAGGAGGCCGTTGTTTCCTCCCATCACGCGACAACTCCTTTGTGTTTCTTGGGAGGTAAGATGTAATGAATGGGGACCCATGGAGTATAGTCTTTAAGAGATGTGTCCGGCCTTGAGGGAAGGGGTCATTTCAGGGCTATGCCGAACTCGGCGTTCTGAAAAGGAATAGGAGCTCGGGCCAGGCAGGCTGCAAGAAAAGATTTCTTTACGAAGAGGAAATGTGCCGTTCCTAAACAACATGGTGCGGGAGGCTGCAGAGTGGAGGCTACTTCACTGAATGCACCTAGGAGACGGGAGCTGAGCAGGGGGCTGATGGCAGAGAGACCTTCAATACTACAGTTCTAAAGTACCATTGGGAGCTGACTGGATCTCTGAGTTCAAAGGCTCAAAGGCAGAAAAGCGAACCTCTGAAAACCCGGAGAAAGGCTGGTCTCCTTCTCTGCGGTTCTGCATGATATGCTGTCTCACGAGGCCCTGGGAAAGAACTCCTTGGCCACTGCCGCTTCTGGGCAAGGACATCCAGCTAAGCGGCTGAGGAAGGTTGTGCAGAAAGTCCCCGAAATGTAACACTAGGTTTCCATTAGGAAACATGCTGTGTCACTCTCCAGAAGGGCCACACTGACCCCTGAAGGGTCTAGAAGCTTTGGCAAGCCGCGTACAGCTCAGAGTCTCCCAGCGTCCCCAGGTTTCCTTTCATGTATCCTAGCACACAGCAGAAACGTTCCTCGGGACGTGAAGCTGTGCTGGCTCTGGGAAAGTTAGTTTTCGGAGGGGGGACAGAGGCAATTCAATCTAACCCTGTCAAGGCAGCATCTGCGTTTTCTTCTCTCATGGCGCACTGCACGGGGTTCCATGAACCTGAAATGCTCTCAATGTGTCGCTAACATAACATGGCAATCAACCTCAGTGGTTTCAGCGGCATTCGAGGGTCCAACTCCTCAAGAGGCCTCGCCCCTCACGAGCCCCCTAGAAGAAATGTTGCGTCTTGTTTCTCGCCATCGAGAGCAGTTCTGTGCACCGTGTTGGTGCCTGGAGTGTAGGAAAGATACACTCGATGTGCGGATGTAGGAAGTATACCAGGGCAGACGTCTGTTCAAATGCTTCTCCTCTAGGAACTATCCTGCCTGCCCAGAGAGCACTGTGCTCCAAAAGAGTGGCAGTGAAGGCCGTTCACACCACAGCAATGGCCTCGTTTCCCTCAGACAACTTGGAAGCGTTTGCTACACTCCAGTACAACTCGCTGCTCGGCAGGACGTTCGGGCAGGCTGTGGATATTTTCCACTCAAGCTGAACAGGCCCTGAGAGGCAGGCGAGACTTGAAAACATTCCTTGCCTACCTCTCCTTGAAGGCAGCGGTTAGCACTGTGTTCCAGGGCCCAAAATCTGAGCTGGGGAGGCCTTCGGTCTCCACGACGAGGCATGCTTTGGGTTCAGTGTATGTACGAGTTTCTCAGGAGCAAGTTCTGCTTCTCTTATTTCGCCTCCTTTAGCTGTGTTTGGCAGCCCTTGGTATGCCCTAGGCCCTCGAAAGCAAGAGATTTTCACGGGGGGCTTTTGGAACCGGATTATGAACGAAGGACACTACGGCCACTGTTTCCTACCATCCAGCCACAGCTCTTCGGTGTTTCATAGGGCGGTGAGGTATAACGAATGGGCACACAGGGTTTATGTTCTTGAAGAGATGTGTACGGCGTTGAGGGAAGGGGTCATTTCAACGCTATGCCTAACTCGGTGTTCTGAGACGGAAGAGGAGTCCCAGCCTGGCAGTCTGCAAGAAAGGACGTCTTCACTGAGGAGAGAATGTGCTGTTCCTTCCCCACAAGATGCGGGGCGTTGGAGACTTTCTTGCTCTTCCCTGAACGCACTTTACAGCCTGTAGCTGAACGGTGGGCTAAGCGCAGAGAGACCTGCACCAGTAACCTTCGAAACTGTCATTGGGAATTGGCTGGGCCTTTGTGCTCCAAGGCTGAGTAGAAAAGCTAACCTCTTCCAAACCAGAGAGAGGCAGGTCTCCTTCTCGGCGGTCCTACATGATATGCTGTCTCACGAGCTCAAAGCAAAGAAATCCTGGGCAACTGTTGCTTCTGGACAAGGCCCGTAACCTTGGGCAACGGGGTATTCCTAGAAGGAGAAGGAGGCCGTTGTTTCCTCCCATCACGCGACAACTCCTTTGTGTTTCTTGGGAGGTAAGATGTAATGAATGGGGACCCATGGAGTATAGTCTTTAAGAGATGTGTCCGGCCTTGAGGGAAGGGGTCATTTCAGGGCTATGCCGAACTCGGCGTTCTGAAAAGGAATAGGAGCTCGGGCCAGGCAGGCTGCAAGAAAAGATTTCTTTACGAAGAGGAAATGTGCCGTTCCTAAACAACATGGTGCGGGAGGCTGCAGAGTGGAGGCTACTTCACTGAATGCACCTAGGAGACGGGAGCTGAGCAGGGGGCTGATGGCAGAGAGACCTTCAGTACTACAGTTCTAAAGTATCATTGGGAGCTGACTGGATCTCTGAGTTCAAAGGCTCAAAGGCAGAAAAGCGAACCTCTGAAAACCCGGAGAAAGGCTGGTCTCCTTCTCTGCGGTTCTGCATGATATGCTGTCTCACGAGCCCCTGGGAAAGAACTCCTTGGCCACTGCCGCTTCTGGGCAAGGACATCCAGCTAAGCGGCTGAGGAAGGTTGTGCAGAAAGTCCCCGAAATGTAACACTAGGTTTCCATTAGGAAACATGCTGTGTCACTCTCCAGAAGGGCCACACTGACCCCTGAAGGGTCTAGAAGCTTTGGCAAGCCGCGTACAGCTCAGAGTCTCCCAGCGTCCCCAGGTTTCCTTTCATGTATCCTAGCACACAGCAGAAACGTTCCTCGGGACGTGAAGCTGTGCTGGCTCTGGGAAAGTTAGTTTTCGGAGGGGGGACAGAGGCAATTCAATCTAACCCTGTCAAGGCAGCATCTGCGTTTTCTTCTCTCATGGCGCACTGCACGGGGTTCCATGAACCTGAAATGCTCTCAATGTGTCGCTAACATAACATGGCAATCAACCTCAGTGGTTTCAGCGGCATTCGAGGGTCCAACTCCTCAAGAGGCCTCGCCCCTCACGAGCCCCCTAGAAGAAATGTTGCGTCTTGTTTCTCGCCATCGAGAGCAGTTCTGTGCACCGTGTTGGTGCCTGGAGTGTAGGAAAGATACACTCGATGTGCGGATGTAGGAAGTATACCAGGGCAGACGTCTGTTCAAATGCTTCTCCTCTAGGAACTATCCTGCCTGCCCAGAGAGCACTGTGCTCCAAAAGAGTGGCAGTGAAGGCCGTTCACACCACAGCAATGGCCTCGTTTCCCTCAGACAACTTGGAAGCGTTTGCTACACTCCAGTACAACTCGCTGCTCGGCAGGACGTTCGGGCAGGCTGTGGATATTTTCCACTCAAGCTGAACAGGCCCTGAGAGGCAGGCGAGACTTGAAAACATTCCTTGCCTACCTCTCCTTGAAGGCAGCGGTTAGCACTGTGTTCCAGGGCCCAAAATCTGAGCTGGGGAGGCCTTCGGTCTCCACGAAGAGGCATGCTTTGGGTTCAGTGTATGTACGAGTTTCTCAGGAGCAAGTTCTGCTTCTCTTATTTCGCCTCCTTTAGCTGTGTTTGGCAGCCTTTGATATGCCCTAGGCCCTCGAAAGCAAGAGATTTTCACGGGGGGCTTTTGGAACCGGATTATGAACGAAGGACACTACGGCCACTGTTTCCTACCATCCAGCCACAGCTCTTCAGTGTTTCATAGGGCGGTGAGGTATAACGAATGGGCACACAGGGTTTATGTTCTTGAAGAGATGTGTACGGCGTTGAGGGAAGGGGTCATTTCAACGCTATGCCTAACTCGGTGTTCTGAGACGGAAGAGGAGTCCCAGCCTGGCAGTCTGCAAGAAAGGACGTCTTCACTGAGGAGAGAATGTGCTGTTCCTTCCCCACAAGATGCGGGGCGTTGGAGACTTTCTTGCTCTTCCCTGAACGCACTTTACAGCCTGTAGCTGAACGGTGGGCTAAGCGCAGAGAGACCTGCACCAGTAACCTTCGAAACTGTCATTGGGAATTGGCTGGGCCTTTGTGCTCCAAGGCTGAGTAGAAAAGCTAACCTCTTCCAAACCAGAGAGAGGCAGGTCTCCTTCTCGGCGGTCCTACATGATATGCTGTCTCACGAGCTCAAAGCAAAGAAATCCTGGGCAACTGTTGCTTCTGGACAAGGCCCGTAACCTTGGGCAACGGGGTATTCCTAGAAGGAGAAGGAGGCCGTTGTTTCCTCCCATCACGCGACAACTCCTTTGTGTTTCTTGGGAGGTAAGATGTAATGAATGGGGACACATGGAGTATAGTCTTTAAGAGATGTGTCCGGCCTTGAGGGAAGGGGTCATTTCAGGGCTATGCCGAACTCGGCGTTCTGAAAAGGAATAGGAGCTCGGGCCAGGCAGGCTGCAAGAAAAGATTTCTTTACGAAGAGGAAATGTGCCGTTCCTAAACAACATGGTGCGGGAGGCTGCAGAGTGGAGGCTACTTCACTGAATGCACCTAGGAGACGGGAGCTGAGCAGGGGGCTGATGGCAGAGAGACCTTCAGTACTACAGTTCTAAAGTACCATTGGGAGCTGACTGGATCTCTGAGTTCAAAGGCTCAAAGGCAGAAAAGCGAACCTCTGAAAACCCGGAGAAAGGCTGGTCTCCTTCTCTGCGGTTCTGCATGATATGCTGTCTCACGAGCCCCTGGGAAAGAACTCCTTGGCCACTGCCGCTTCTGGGCAAGGACATCCAGCTAAGCGGCTGAGGAAGGTTGTGCAGAAAGTCCCCGAAATGTAACACTAGGTTTCCATTAGGAAACATGCTGTGTCACTCTCCAGAAGGGCCACACTGACCCCTGAAGGGTCTAGAAGCTTTGGCAAGCCGCGTACAGCTCAGAGTCTCCCAGCGTCCCCAGGTTTCCTTTCATGTATCCTAGCACACAGCAGAAACGTTCCTCGGGACGTGAAGCTGTGCTGGCTCTGGGAAAGTTAGTTTTCGGAGGGGGGACAGAGGCAATTCAATCTAACCCTGTCAAGGCAGCATCTGCGTTTTCTTCTCTCATGGCGCACTGCACGGGGTTCCATGAACCTGAAATGCTCTCAATGTGTCGCTAACATAACATGGCAATCAACCTCAGTGGTTTCAGCGGCATTCGAGGGTCCAACTCCTCAAGAGGCCTCGCCCCTCACGAGCCCCCTAGAAGAAATGTTGCGTCTTGTTTCTCGCCATCGAGAGCAGTTCTGTGCACCGTGTTGGTGCCTGGAGTGTAGGAAAGATACACTCGATGTGCGGATGTAGGAAGTATACCAGGGCAGACGTCTGTTCAAATGCTTCTCCTCTAGGAACTATACTGCCTGCCCAGAGAGCACTGTGCTCCAAAAGAGTGGCAGTGAAGGCCGTTCACACCACAGCAATGGCCTCGTTTCCCTCAGACAACTTGGAAGCGTTTGCTACACTCCAGTACAACTCGCTGCTCGGCAGGACGTTCGGGCAGGCTGTGGATATTTTCCACTCAAGCTGAACAGGCCCTGAGAGGCAGGCGAGACTTGAAAACATTCCTTGCCTACCTCTCCTTGAAGGCAGCGGTTAGCACTGTGTTCCAGGGCCCAAAATCTGAGCTGGGGAGGCCTTCGGTCTCCACGACGAGGCATGCTTTGGGTTCAGTGTATGTACGAGTTTCTCAGGAGCAAGTTCTGCTTCTCTTATTTCGCCTCCTTTAGCTGTGTTTGGCAGCCCTTGGTATGCCCTAGGCCCTCGAAAGCAAGAGATTTTCACGGGGGGCTTTTGGAACCGGATTATGAACGAAGGACACTACGGCCACTGTTTCCTACCATCCAGCCACAGCTCTTCGGTGTTTCATAGGGCGGTGAGGTATAACGAATGGGCACACAGGGTTTATGTTCTTGAAGAGATGTGTACGGCCTTGAGGGAAGGGGTCATTTCAACGCTATGCCTAACTCGGTGTTCTGAGACGGAAGAGGAGTCCCAGCCTGGCAGTCTGCAAGAAAGGACGTCTTCACTGAGGAGAGAATGTGCTGTTCCTTCCCCACAAGATGCGGGGCGTTGGAGACTTTCTTGCTCTTCCCTGAACGCACTTTACAGCCTGTAGCTGAACGGTGGGCTAAGCGCAGAGAGACCTGCACCAGTAACCTTCGAAACTGTCATTGGGAATTGGCTGGGCCTTTGTGCTCCAAGGCTGAGTAGAAAAGCTAACCTCTTCCAAACCAGAGAGAGGCAGGTCTCCTTCTCGGCGGTCCTACATGATATGCTGTCTCACGAGCTCAAAGCAAAGAAATCCTGGGCAACTGTTGCTTCTGGACAAGGCCTGTAACCTTGGGCAACGGGGTATTCCTAGAAGGAGAAGGAGGCCGTTGTTTCCTCCCATCACGCGACAACTCCTTTGTGTTTCTTGGGAGGTAAGATGTAATGAATGGGGACCAATGGAGTATATTCTTTAAGAGATGTGTCCGGCCTTGAGGGAAGGGGTCATTTCAGGGCTATGCCGAACTCGGCGTTCTGAAAAGGAATAGGAGCTCGGGCCAGGCAGGCTGCAAGAAAAGATTTCTTTACGAAGAGGAAATGTGCCGTTCCTAAACAACATGGTGCGGGAGGCTGCAGAGTGGATGCTACTTCACTGAATGCACCTAGGAGACGGGAGCTGAGCAGGGGGCTGATGGCAGAGAGACCTTCAGTACTACAGTTCTAAAGTACCGTTGGGAGCTGACTGGATCTCTGAGTTCAAAGGCTCAAAGGCAGAAAAGCGAACCTCTGAAAACCCGGAGAAAGGCTGGTCTCCTTCTCTGCGGTTCTGCATGATATGCTGTCTCACGAGCCCCTGGGAAAGAACTCCTTGGCCACTGCCGCTTCTGGGCAAGGACATCCAGCTAAGCGGCTGAGGAAGGTTGTGCAGAAAGTCCCCGAAATGTAACACTAGGTTTCCATTAGGAAACATGCTGTGTCACTCTCCAGAAGGGCCACACTGACCCCTGAAGGGTCTAGAAGCTTTGGCAAGCCGCGTACAGCTCAGAGTCTCCCAGCGTCCCCAGGTTTCCTTTCATGTATCCTAGCACACAGCAGAAACGTTCCTCGGGACGTGAAGCTGTGCTGGCTCTGGGAAAGTTAGTTTTCGGAGGGGGGACAGAGGCAATTCAATCTAACCCTGTCAAGGCAGCATCTGCGTTTTCTTCTCTCATGGCGCACTGCACGGGGTTCCATGAACCTGAAATGCTCTCAATGTGTCGCTAACATAACATGGCAATCAACCTCAGTGGTTTCAGCGGCATTCGAGGGTCCAACTCCTCAAGAGGCCTCGCCCCTCACGAGCCCCCTAGAAGAAATGTTGCGTCTTGTTTCTCGCCATCGAGAGCAGTTCTGTGCACCGTGTTGGTGCCTGGAGTGTAGGAAAGATACACTCGATGTGCGGATGTAGGAAGTATACCAGGGCAGACGTCTGTTCAAATGCTTCTCCTCTAGGAACTATCCTGCCTGCCCAGAGAGCACTGTGCTCCAAAAGAGTGGCAGTGAAGGCCGTTCACACCACAGCAATGGCCTCGTTTCCCTCAGACAACTTGGAAGCGTTTGCTACACTCCAGTACAACTCGCTGCTCGGCAGGACGTTCGGGCAGGCTGTGGATATTTTCCACTCAAGCTGAACAGGCCCTGAGAGGCAGGCGAGACTTGAAAACATTCCTTGCCTACCTCTCCTTGAAGGCAGCGGTTAGCACTGTGTTCCAGGGCCCAAAATCTGAGCTGGGGAGGCCTTCGGTCTCCACGACGAGGCATGCTTTGGGTTCAGTGTATGTACGAGTTTCTCAGGAGCAAGTTCTGCTTCTCTTATTTCGCCTCCTTTAGCTGTGTTTGGCAGCCCTTGGTATGCCCTAGGCCCTCGAAAGCAAGAGATTTTCACGGGGGGCTTTTGGAACCGGATTATGAACGAAGGACACTACGGCCACTGTTTCCTACCATCCAGCCACAGCTCTTCTGTGTTTCATAGGGCGGTGAGGTATAACGAATGGGCACACAGGGTTTATGTTCTTGAAGAGATGTGTACGGCGTTGAGGGAAGGGGTCATTTCAACGCTATGCCTAACTCGGTGTTCTGAGACGGAAGAGGAGTCCCAGCCTGGCAGTCTGCAAGAAAGGACGTCTTCACTGAGGAGAGAATGTGCTGTTCCTTCCCCACAAGATGCGGGGCGTTGGAGACTTTCTTGCTCTTCCCTGAACGCACTTTACAGCCTGTAGCTGAACGGTGGGCTAAGCGCAGAGAGACCTGCACCAGTAACCTTCGAAACTGTCATTGGGAATTGGCTGGGCCTTTGTGCTCCAAGGCTGAGTAGAAAAGCTAACCTCTTCCAAACCAGAGAGAGGCAGGTCTCCTTCTCGGCGGTCCTACATGATATGCTGTCTCACGAGCTCAAAGCAAAGAAATCCTGGGCAACTGTTGCTTCTGGACAAGGCCCGTAACCTTGGGCAACGGGGTATTCCTAGAAGGAGAAGGAGGCCGTTGTTTCCTCCCATCACGCGACAACTCCTTTGTGTTTCTTGGGAGGTAAGATGTAATGAATGGGGACCCATGGAGTATAGTCTTTAAGAGATGTGTCCGGCCTTGAGGGAAGGGGTCATTTCAGGGCTATGCCGAACTCGGCGTTCTGAAAAGGAATAGGAGCTCGGGCCAGGCAGGCTGCAAGAAAAGATTTCTTTACGAAGAGGAAATGTGCCGTTCCTAAACAACATGGTGCGGGAGCCTGCAGAGTGGATGCTACTTCACTGAATGCACCTAGGAGACGGGAGCTGAGCAGGGGGCTGATGGCAGAGAGACCTTCAGTACTACAGTTCTAAAGTATCATTGGGAGCTGACTGGATCTCTGAGTTCAAAGGCTCAAAGGCAGAAAAGCGAACCTCTGAAAACCCGGAGAAAGGCTGGTCTCCTTCTCTGCGGTTCTGCATGATATGCTGTCTCACGAGCCCCTGGGAAAGAACTCCTTGGCCACTGCCGCTTCTGGGCAAGGACATCCAGCTAAGCGGCTGAGGAAGGTTGTGCAGAAAGTCCCCGAAATGTAACACTAGGTTTCCATTAGGAAACATGCTGTGTCACTCTCCAGAAGGGCCACACTGACCCCTGAAGGGTCTAGAAGCTTTGGCAAGCCGCGTACAGCTCAGAGTCTCCCAGCGTCCCCAGGTTTCCTTTCATGTATCCTAGCACACAGCAGAAACGTTCCTCGGGACGTGAAGCTGTGCTGGCTCTGGGAAAGTTAGTTTTCGGAGGGGGGACAGAGGCAATTCAATCTAACCCTGTCAAGGCAGCATCTGCGTTTTCTTCTCTCATGGCGCACTGCACGGGGTTCCATGAACCTGAAATGCTCTCAATGTGTCGCTAACATAACATGGCAATCAACCTCAGTGGTTTCAGCGGCATTCGAGGGTCCAACTCCTCAAGAGGCCTCGCCCCTCACGAGTCCCCTAGAAGAAATGTTGCGTCTTGTTTCTCGCCATCGAGAGCAGTTCTGTGCACCGTGTTGGTGCCTGGAGCGTAGGAAAGATACACTCGATGTGCGGATGTAGGAAGTATACCAGGGCAGACGTCTGTTCAAATGCTTCTCCTCTAGGAACTATCCTGCCTGCCCAGAGAGCACTGTGCTCCAAAAGAGTGGCAGTGAAGGCCGTTCACACCACAGCAATGGCCTCGTTTCCCTCAGACAACTTGGAAGCGTTTGCTACACTCCAGTACAACTCGCTGCTCGGCAGGACGTTCGGGCAGGCTGTGGATATTTTCCACTCAAGCTGAACAGGCCCTGAGAGGCAGGCGAGACTTGAAAACATTCCTTGCCTACCTCTCCTTGAAGGCAGCGGTTAGCACTGTGTTCCAGGGCCCAAAATCTGAGCTGGGGAGGCCTTCGGTCTCCACGACGAGGCATGCTTTGGGTTCAGTGTATGTACGAGTTTCTCAGGAGCAAGTTCTGCTTCTCTTATTTCGCCTCCTTTAGCTGTGTTTGGCAGCCCTTGGTATGCCCTAGGCCCTCGAAAGCAAGAGATTTTCACGGGGGGCTTTTGGAACCGGATTATGAACGAAGGACACTACGGCCACTGTTTCCTACCATCCAGCCACAGCTCTTCGGTGTTTCATAGGGCGGTGAGGTATAACGAATGGGCACACAGGGTTTATGTTCTTGAAGAGATGTGTACGGCGTTGAGGGAAGGGGTCATTTCAACGCTATGCCTAACTCGGTGTTCTGAGACGGAAGAGGAGTCCCAGCCTGGCAGTCTGCAAGAAAGGACGTCTTCACTGAGGAGAGAATGTGCTGTTCCTTCCCCACAAGATGCGGGGCGTTGGAGACTTTCTTGCTCTTCCCTGAACGCACTTTACAGCCTGTAGCTGAACGGTGGGCTAAGCGCAGAGAGACCTGCACCAGTAACCTTCGAAACTGTCATTGGGAATTGGCTGGGCCTTTGTGCTCCAAGGCTGAGTAGAAAAGCTAACCTCTTCCAAACCAGAGAGAGGCAGGTCTCCTTCTCGGCGGTCCTACATGATATGCTGTCTCACGAGCTCAAAGCAAAGAAATCCTGGGCAACTGTTGCTTCTGGACAAGGCCCGTAACCTTGGGCAACGGGGTATTCCTAGAAGGAGAAGGAGGCCGTTGTTTCCTCCCATCACGCGACAACTCCTTTGTGTTTCTTGGGAGGTAAGATGTAATGAATGGGGACCCATGGAGTATAGTCTTTAAGAGATGTGTCCGGCCTTGAGGGAAGGGGTCATTTCAGGGCTATGCCGAACTCGGCGTTCTGAAAAGGAATAGGAGCTCGGGCCAGGCAGGCTGCAAGAAAAGATTTCTTTACGAAGAGGAAATGTGCCGTTCCTAAACAACATGGTGCGGGAGGCTGCAGAGTGGAGGCTACTTCACTGAATGCACCTAGGAGACGGGAGCTGAGCAGGGGGCTGATGGCAGAGAGACCTTCAATACTACAGTTCTAAAGTATCATTGGGAGCTGACTGGATCTCTGAGTTCAAAGGCTCAAAGGCAGAAAAGCGAACCTCTGAAAACCCGGAGAAAGGCTGGTCTCCTTCTCTGCGGTTCTGCATGATATGCTGTCTCACGAGCCCCTGGGAAAGAACTCCTTGGCCACTGCCGCTTCTGGGCAAGGACATCCAGCTAAGCGGCTGAGGAAGGTTGTGCAGAAAGTCCCCGAAATGTAACACTAGGTTTCCATTAGGAAACATGCTGTGTCACTCTCCAGAAGGGCCACACTGACCCCTGAAGGGTCTAGAAGCTTTGGCAAGCCGCGTACAGCTCAGAGTCTCCCAGCGTCCCCAGGTTTCCTTTCATGTATCCTAGCACACAGCAGAAACGTTCCTCGGGACGTGAAGCTGTGCTGGCTCTGGGAAAGTTAGTTTTCGGAGGGGGGACAGAGGCAATTCAATCTAACCCTGTCAAGGCAGCATCTGCGTTTTCTTCTCTCATGGCGCACTGCACGGGGTTCCATGAACCTGAAATGCTCTCAATGTGTCGCTAACATAACATGGCAATCAACCTCAGTGGTTTCAGCGGCATTCGAGGGTCCAACTCCTCAAGAGGCCTCGCCCCTCACGAGCCCCCTAGAAGAAATGTTGCGTCTTGTTTCTCGCCATCGAGAGCAGTTCTGTGCACCGTGTTGGTGCCTGGAGTGTAGGAAAGATACACTCGATGTGCGGATGTAGGAAGTATACCAGGGCAGACGTCTGTTCAAATGCTTCTCCTCTAGGAACTATACTGCCTGCCCAGAGAGCACTGTGCTCCAAAAGAGTGGCAGTGAAGGCCGTTCACACCACAGCAATGGCCTCGTTTCCCTCAGACAACTTGGAAGCGTTTGCTACACTCCAGTACAACTCGCTGCTCGGCAGGACGTTCGGGCAGGCTGTGGATATTTTCCACTCAAGCTGAACAGGCCCTGAGAGGCAGGCGAGACTTGAAAACATTCCTTGCCTACCTCTCCTTGAAGGCAGCGGTTAGCACTGTGTTCCAGGGCCCAAAATCTGAGCTGGGGAGGCCTTCGGTCTCCACGACGAGGCATGCTTTGGGTTCAGTGTATGTACGAGTTTCTCAGGAGCAAGTTCTGCTTCTCTTATTTCGCCTCCTTTAGCTGTGTTTGGCAGCCCTTGGTATGCCCTAGGCCCTCGAAAGCAAGAGATTTTCACGGGGGGCTTTTGGAACCGGATTATGAACGAAGGACACTACGGCCACTGTTTCCTACCATCCAGCCACAGCTCTTCTGTGTTTCATAGGGCGGTGAGGTATAACGAATGGGCACACAGGGTTTATGTTCTTGAAGAGATGTGTACGGCGTTGAGGGAAGGGGTCATTTCAACGCTATGCCTAACTCGGTGTTCTGAGACGGAAGAGGAGTCCCAGCCTGGCAGTCTGCAAGAAAGGACGTCTTCACTGAGGAGAGAATGTGCTGTTCCTTCCCCACAAGATGCGGGGCGTTGGAGACTTTCTTGCTCTTCCCTGAACGCACTTTACAGCCTGTAGCTGAACGGTGGGCTAAGCGCAGAGAGACCTGCACCAGTAACCTTCGAAACTGTCATTGGGAATTGGCTGGGCCTTTGTGCTCCAAGGCTGAGTAGAAAAGCTAACCTCTTCCAAACCAGAGAGAGGCAGGTCTCCTTCTCGGCGGTCCTACATGATATGCTGTCTCACGAGCTCAAAGCAAAGAAATCCTGGGCAACTGTTGCTTCTGGACAAGGCCCGTAACCTTGGGCAACGGGGTATTCCTAGAAGGAGAAGGAGGCCGTTGTTTCCTCCCATCACGCGACAACTCCTTTGTGTTTCTTGGGAGGTAAGATGTAATGAATGGGGACCCATGGAGTATAGTCTTTAAGAGATGTGTCCGGCCTTGAGGGAAGGGGTCATTTCAGGGCTATGCCGAACTCGGCGTTCTGAAAAGGAATAGGAGCTCGGGCCAGGCAGGCTGCAAGAAAAGATTTCTTTACGAAGAGGAAATGTGCCGTTCCTAAACAACATGGTGCGGGAGCCTGCAGAGTGGATGCTACTTCACTGAATGCACCTAGGAGACGGGAGCTGAGCAGGGGGCTGATGGCAGAGAGACCTTCAGTACTACAGTTCTAAAGTATCATTGGGAGCTGACTGGATCTCTGAGTTCAAAGGCTCAAAGGCAGAAAAGCGAACCTCTGAAAACCCGGAGAAAGGCTGGTCTCCTTCTCTGCGGTTCTGCATGATATGCTGTCTCACGAGCCCCTGGGAAAGAACTCCTTGGCCACTGCCGCTTCTGGGCAAGGACATCCAGCTAAGCGGCTGAGGAAGGTTGTGCAGAAAGTCCCCGAAATGTAACACTAGGTTTCCATTAGGAAACATGCTGTGTCACTCTCCAGAAGGGCCACACTGACCCCTGAAGGGTCTAGAAGCTTTGGCAAGCCGCGTACAGCTCAGAGTCTCCCAGCGTCCCCAGGTTTCCTTTCATGTATCCTAGCAGACAGCAGAAACGTTCCTCGGGACGTGAAGCTGTGCTGGCTCTGGGAAAGTTAGTTTTCGGAGGGGGGACAGAGGCAATTCAATCTAACCCTGTCAAGGCAGCATCTGCGTTTTCTTCTCTCATGGCGCACTGCACGGGGTTCCATGAACCTGAAATGCTCTCAATGTGTCGCTAACATAACATGGCAATCAACCTCAGTGGTTTCAGCGGCATTCGAGGGTCCAACTCCTCAAGAGGCCTCGCCCCTCACGAGCCCCTTAGAAGAAACGTTGCATCTTCTGTCTCTCCATCAGGAGGAGTTCTATGCACCGTGTTGGTGCCTGGAGCGTAGGAAAGATACACTCGATGTGCGGATGTAGGAAGTATACCAGGGCAGACGTCTGTTCAAATGCTTCTCCTCTAGGAACTATCCTGCCTGCCCAGAGAGCACTGTGCTCCAAAAGAGTGGCAGTGAAGGCCGTTCACACCACAGCAATGGCCTCGTTTCCCTCAGACAACTTGGAAGCGTTTGCTACACTCCAGTACAACTCGCTGCTCGGCAGGACGTTCGGGCAGGCTGTGGATATTTTCCACTCAAGCTGAACAGGCCCTGAGAGGCAGGCGAGACTTGAAAACATTCCTTGCCTACCTCTCCTTGAAGGCAGCGGTTAGCACTGTGTTCCAGGGCCCAAAATCTGAGCTGGGGAGGCCTTCGGTCTCCACGACGAGGCATGCTTTGGGTTCAGTGTATGTACGAGTTTCTCAGGAGCAAGTTCTGCTTCTCTTATTTCGCCTCCTTTAGCTGTGTTTGGCAGCCCTTGGTATGCCCTAGGCCCTCGAAAGCAAGAGATTTTCACGGGGGGCTTTTGGAACCGGATTATGAACGAAGGACACTACGGCCACTGTTTCCTACCATCCAGCCACAGCTCTTCGGTGTTTCATAGGGCGGTGAGGTATAACGAATGGGCACACAGGGTTTATGTTCTTGAAGAGATGTGTACAGCGTTGAGGGAAGGGGTCATTTCAACGCTATGCCTAACTCGGTGTTCTGAGACGGAAGAGGAGTCCCAGCCTGGCAGTCTGCAAGAAAGGACGTCTTCACTGAGGAGAGAATGTGCTGTTCCTTCCCCACAAGATGCGGGGCGTTGGAGACTTTCTTGCTCTTCCCTGAACGCACTTTACAGCCTGTAGCTGAACGGTGGGCTAAGCGCAGAGAGACCTGCACCAGTAACCTTCGAAACTGTCATTGGGAATTGGCTGGGCCTTTGTGCTCCAAGGCTGAGTAGAAAAGCTAACCTCTTCCAAACCAGAGAGAGGCAGGTCTCCTTCTCGGCGGTCCTACATGATATGCTGTCTCACGAGCTCAAAGCAAAGAAATCCTGGGCAACTGTTGCTTCTGGACAAGGCCCGTAACCTTGGGCAACGGGGTATTCCTAGAAGGAGAAGGAGGCCGTTGTTTCCTCCCATCACGCGACAACTCCTTTGTGTTTCTTGGGAGGTAAGATGTAATGAATGGGGACCCATGGAGTATAGTCTTTAAGAGATGTGTCCGGCCTTGAGGGAAGGGGTCATTTCAGGGCTATGCCGAACTCGGCATTCTGAAAAGGAATAGGAGCTCGGGCCAGGCAGGCTGCAAGAAAAGATTTCTTTACGAAGAGGAAATGTGCCGTTCCTAAACAACATGGTGCGGGAGGCTGCAGAGTGGAGGCTACTTCACTGAATGCACCTAGGAGACGGGAGCTGAGCAGGGGGCTGATGGCAGAGAGACCTTCAGTACTACAGTTCTAAAGTATCATTGGGAGCTGACTGGATCTCTGAGTTCAAAGGCTCAAAGGCAGAAAAGCGAACCTCTGAAAACCCGGAGAAAGGCTGGTCTCCTTCTCTGCGGTTCTGCATGATATGCTGTCTCACGAGCCCCTGGGAAAGAACTCCTTGGTCACTGCCGCTTCTGGGCAAGGACATCCAGCTAAGCGGCTGAGGAAGGTTGTGCAGAAAGTCCCCGAAATGTAACACTAGGTTTCCATTAGGAAACATGCTGTGTCACTCTCCAGAAGGGCCACACTGACCCCTGAAGGGTCTAGAAGCTTTGGCAAGCCGCGTACAGCTCAGAGTCTCCCAGCGTCCCCAGGTTTCCTTTCATGTATCCTAGCACACAGCAGAAACGTTCCTCGGGACGTGAAGCTGTGCTGGCTCTGGGAAAGTTAGTTTTCGGAGGGGGGACAGAGGCAATTCAATCTAACCCTGTCAAGGCAGCATCTGCGTTTTCTTCT
>NW_026777973.1:0-63238 GCF_028023285.1 Balaenoptera ricei
TAAATGAAACAATGCCATTTGCAGCACCATAGATGAGTCTAGACGTAAACACGCCACGTGTACTAAGTGAGAAAGCAAAAGGCACATATCCTATCATATCACTTTCAGGAGTTACTTAAAAATTGATACCAATGAAGATATTTCCACAGAGAAAGGCAATCACAGATTCATTAAAAAACTTATGGTTCACCAAATAGAAAGGGATGAGGATTGGATACATTGCCATATTGGGGTTAACAGAGATATACAAACCATGTGAAATATATAACCCCCAAAGACGTACGGAAGACCAGGAGAAGACTACTCAACATTGTGTCATAACCTACATTGGCAAAGGATGCGAGGAAGAATAGATACACGTATATGTGTGAAAGAACCACATCTTGCACACCTAGAACAAACAAACCATTGTAATCAAATTTGCTGGGATAAAAAATAAAAAGTAAGTTACAAATACGAACAAGAAGTAATGAGACATAAAGTTAAAGGGCTTTTTCCTGGCACATTCCATTCTAATATACAACCTAGAACACCACTTCCATTAAGGCTCTGTTTCCCTAGGAACCAAATTTGGTAAAGGAGAAATGCTGCCACCTAGTGGCCGTTTCCTGCAAGAGCAGCTTTAAAGTCACAGCTAATGGTCACTTAACATTCACAAGGACTCAGGGCTGTGAAGGACACTTGCCCTAAATATTTGTGCTGAAGTAGGGAATGGACAAAAAATTCAAAACAGGCAAATGTTTCAAGAAGAGATTAGGAAGAGTTAAGTTTTACTCACACTCTTTTTAAAAAAAAGGAAAATGGATAAAAGCTCAACCTCAGGGAGTGTTAGACGCATGCAATCTAATCTACAAAAAGTTTCAACTTACACCAGTTGGCTGACCATCAGCAAAAAGTCTACAAACAATAAATGCTGAAGGGGTTTTAGAGAACTGTGTACCCTCTGCCTGCTGGTGAGACGTAAAGGGGTAACAGCCAATAATGAGAACAGAAAGGAGCTGCGTTTAAAAGTAAAAATGGAGGTACTATTCAATCCAGCAGGCGCACCATTGGACCTCTCACCTGAGAAGACAATCGAGAAGACACAGGCCGCAAAAGCTGCAGTGCAGCCTTATTCACAATAGCCAAGACAGTGAAGCAATCAAAATGTCCAACAACAGGTAAATGGATAAAGAAGAAGTGGTCCGTGTACACAGTGGAATATTAGCCATGGAAGACAATGAACCATTGCTCTTTGAGGCACCACAAATGAGTCTGGAGATAATCACGAAAGATGAGGTAAGTTGGAAAGCAAAAGACCTGTGTTCTATGATAGCACTTATAGGCGTTATCTAATAACTGACACAAATGAACATATTTCCACAGAGAAAGACACTCACAGATTTAGAAAACAAACTATGCTCATCTAAAACGACAGGTGGGGGGAATGGATAAATTAAGAGTAGTGTTACTATACGTATACAAACACATATGATATACATATCTCAAAAAGACCAACCATATAGCAAGGGACGTCTGCGGAACCCTCTGTAACATTTTACATGGGAAGAGGATCTGTACTTGAATAGACATATATAGTGTACAAATGAACCAGATTGTGTACACCTAGGACAAACAATATTCTAAGCTTTACCCCAGTTAAAACACTTTTAAAAACCAAGAAGAAATAATGACACATAAACTTATGGGGGTTTCTCCACGCACATTCCAATGTAATTTACAACCTAGGAACACGACTTCCAGAAAGGCTCTGCTGCCCTACTCCCCAGATTTGGGAATGGAGAAATGCTGCCTCCTTGAGGCCACTTCCCACAACAGCAGCTTTAAACCCATTGCTAAAGGTCACTAAATATTCACCAAACTTGCAGTTCGGGAAATGACACCTGCTCTCTAAAAAAACGCTGGGGTGGAAAATCGACCAAATAACTCAAAAGAGGGCAACCTTCCAAGAAGACAATTTCAAGAGTTATATCGTACTGCCAATTGTTTCCTTTTTTTAACGGAAAAGAAAACGGCGGAGAAAAATGATGAGTTTTACGAATTTTCAAAGACATGCAAACCCAAATTACAAAAACCTATCAGCTCACAGCAGCCAGAAGGGCCGTTAGCATCAATGCTGTAAACAATAAATGCTGAAGCGATTGTGGAGAAATGCGTACCCTCGATTCTAAGGGGGACGTGGTAAGAGCCACTAATGAAAACACAAAGAAGGTGCTTTGCAAAGGGAAACACGGTGCTACCAGTCAATCAATCACACCCACTGCTGGGCCTATCACCTGAGAAAATGAGAATCAAAAAGTCACAGGCTGGCAATCCTGCACTCCAACAATATTTACCATAGCCAACACTTGGAAGCAATGAAAATGTCCATCAACCGAGGAATGCACAAAGAAGAAGTGGTCCACGTACACAGTGGAAAATTACTCCAATAAAAAATAAAAATTAAATTTAAAAATCCAACAAAAGTAAGGAGACATCAGCTTGTGTGGGTTTGTCCGGGCACACTCCACTCTAATTTATAACCGAGAAACACCACAGGCCGCAAGGGCTTTTCCCTAGTTCCCAGGGTGGGGAACATAGAAAGGCTGCCGCCCTCTGGCAGTTACCTGCAAAAGCAGTTTTAAAGCCTGTGCTAATGGTCATTTCATAGGAACAAGTACTGCAGAACTGTAAAAGAAACCTGCCCTCAAAATGTCTTCAGGGAGGTAACGGCCAAAACATTTCAAAAGGTGACACGTACGTTAAGAGAACACTTTGAAGAACTAAGGGGTAATCACTGCTTGAAAAATAAAAAGGACATGCCTTAAAGCTCAATTTCAACGGATTATGAGGCACATGCGAATTCAACCAAAAAGAGGTATCAGCTCACACTTGTCAGAATAACCATGAGCAAGAAAACTACAAACAATAAATGCTGAAGGTGTTGCGGAGAAATGCATACCCTCAACTTCAAGGGGGACGGAAGTTGGAAAGGGCCACGAATGAGAACAGAATGGAGGTGCCTTAAAAAGGTAAACATTGTGCTACCATATGATCCAGCAGGCCCACTCCTCCACCTATAATCTAAGAAGAGAGAATTGGAAAGACACAGGCAGGCAAATCTGCATTGCCCAGTATTACAATAGCCAAGATATGGAAGTAACCAAAAAGACCACCAACAGATGGGTGGGCAAAGAAGAACTCCTCCATGTACAGATGGAATATTCGCTAGTGAAAAAAATGAAACAATGCCATTTGCAGCACCATAGATGAGTCTAGACGTAAACACGCCACGTGTACTAAGTGAGAAAGCAAAAGGCACATATCCTATCATATCACTTTCAGGAGTTACTTAAAAATTGATACCAATGAAGATATTTCCACAGAGAAAGGCAATCACAGATTCATTAAAAAACTTATGGTTCACCAAATAGAAAGGGATGAGGATTGGATACATTGCCATATTGGGGTTAACAGAGATATACAAACCATGTGAAATATATAACCCCCAAAGACGTACGGAAGACCAGGAGAAGACTACTCAACATTGTGTCATAACCTACATTGGCAAAGGATGCGAGGAAGAATAGATACACGTATATGTGTGAAAGAACCACATCTTGCACACCTAGAACAAACAAACCATTGTAATCAAATTTGCTGGGATAAAAAATAAAAAGTAAGTTACAAATACGAACAAGAAGTAATGAGACATAAAGTTAAAGGGCTTTTTCCTGGCACATTCCATTCTAATATACAACCTAGAACACCACTTCCATTAAGGCTCTGTTTCCCTAGGAACCAAATTTGGTAAAGGAGAAATGCTGCCACCTAGTGGCCGTTTCCTGCAAGAGCAGCTTTAAAGTCACAGCTAATGGTCACTTAACATTCACAAGGACTCAGGGCTGTGAAGGACACTTGCCCTAAATATTTGTGCTGAAGTAGGGAATGGACAAAAAATTCAAAACAGGCAAATGTTTCAAGAAGAGATTAGGAAGAGTTAAGTTTTACTCACACTCTTTTTAAAAAAAAGGAAAATGGATAAAAGCTCAACCTCAGGGAGTGTTAGACGCATGCAATCTAATCTACAAAAAGTTTCAACTTACACCAGTTGGCTGACCATCAGCAAAAAGTCTACAAACAATAAATGCTGAAGGGGTTTTAGAGAACTGTGTACCCTCTGCCTGCTGGTGAGACGTAAAGGGGTAACAGCCAATAATGAGAACAGAAAGGAGCTGCGTTTAAAAGTAAAAATGGAGGTACTATTCAATCCAGCAGGCGCACCATTGGACCTCTCACCTGAGAAGACAATCGAGAAGACACAGGCCGCAAAAGCTGCAGTGCAGCCTTATTCACAATAGCCAAGACAGTGAAGCAATCAAAATGTCCAACAACAGGTAAATGGATAAAGAAGAAGTGGTCCGTGTACACAGTGGAATATTAGCCATGGAAGACAATGAACCATTGCTCTTTGAGGCACCACAAATGAGTCTGGAGATAATCACGAAAGATGAGGTAAGTTGGAAAGCAAAAGACCTGTGTTCTATGATAGCACTTATAGGCGTTATCTAATAACTGACACAAATGAACATATTTCCACAGAGAAAGACACTCACAGATTTAGAAAACAAACTATGCTCATCTAAAACGACAGGTGGGGGGAATGGATAAATTAAGAGTAGTGTTACTATACGTATACAAACACATATGATATACATATCTCAAAAAGACCAACCATATAGCAAGGGACGTCTGCGGAACCCTCTGTAACATTTTACATGGGAAGAGGATCTGTACTTGAATAGACATATATAGTGTACAAATGAACCAGATTGTGTACACCTAGGACAAACAATATTCTAAGCTTTACCCCAGTTAAAACACTTTTAAAAACCAAGAAGAAATAATGACACATAAACTTATGGGGGTTTCTCCACGCACATTCCAATGTAATTTACAACCTAGGAACACGACTTCCAGAAAGGCTCTGCTGCCCTACTCCCCAGATTTGGGAATGGAGAAATGCTGCCTCCTTGAGGCCACTTCCCACAACAGCAGCTTTAAACCCATTGCTAAAGGTCACTAAATATTCACCAAACTTGCAGTTCGGGAAATGACACCTGCTCTCTAAAAAAACGCTGGGGTGGAAAATCGACCAAATAACTCAAAAGAGGGCAACCTTCCAAGAAGACAATTTCAAGAGTTATATCGTACTGCCAATTGTTTCCTTTTTTTAACGGAAAAGAAAACGGCGGAGAAAAATGATGAGTTTTACGAATTTTCAAAGACATGCAAACCCAAATTACAAAAACCTATCAGCTCACAGCAGCCAGAAGGGCCGTTAGCATCAATGCTGTAAACAATAAATGCTGAAGCGATTGTGGAGAAATGCGTACCCTCGATTCTAAGGGGGACGTGGTAAGAGCCACTAATGAAAACACAAAGAAGGTGCTTTGAAAAGGGAAACACGGTGCTACCAGTCAATCAATCACACCCACTGCTGGGCCTATCACCTGAGAAAATGAGAATCAAAAAGTCACAGGCTGGCAATCCTGCACTCCAACAATATTTACCATAGCCAACACTTGGAAGCAATGAAAATGTCCATCAACCGAGGAATGCACAAAGAAGAAGTGGTCCACGTACACAGTGGAAAATTACTCCAATAAAAAATAAAAATTAAATTTAAAAATCCAACAAAAGTAAGGAGACATCAGCTTGTGTGGGTTTGTCCGGGCACACTCCACTCTAATTTATAACCGAGAAACACCACAGGCCGCAAGGGCTTTTCCCTAGTTCCCAGGGTGGGGAACATAGAAAGGCTGCCGCCCTCTGGCAGTTACCTGCAAAAGCAGTTTTAAAGCCTGTGCTAATGGTCATTTCATAGGAACAAGTACTGCAGAACTGTAAAAGAAACCTGCCCTCAAAATGTCTTCAGGGAGGTAACGGCCAAAACATTTCAAAAGGTGACACGTACGTTAAGAGAACACTTTGAAGAACTAAGGGGTAATCACTGCTTGAAAAATAAAAAGGACATGCCTTAAAGCTCAATTTCAACGGATTATGAGGCACATGCGAATTCAACCAAAAAGAGGTATCAGCTCACACTTGTCAGAATAACCATGAGCAAGAAAACTACAAACAATAAATGCTGAAGGTGTTGCGGAGAAATGCATACCCTCAACTTCAAGGGGGACGGAAGTTGGAAAGGGCCACGAATGAGAACAGAATGGAGGTGCCTTAAAAAGGTAAACATTGTGCTACCATATGATCCAGCAGGCCCACTCCTCCACCTATAATCTAAGAAGAGAGAATTGGAAAGACACAGGCAGGCAAATCTGCATTGCCCAGTATTACAATAGCCAAGATATGGAAGTAACCAAAAAGACCACCAACAGATGGGTGGGCAAAGAAGAACTCCTCCATGTACAGATGGAATATTCGCTAGTGAAAAAAATGAAACAATGCCATTTGCAGCACCATAGATGAGTCTAGACGTAAACACGCCACGTGTACTAAGTGAGAAAGCAAAAGGCACATATCCTATCATATCACTTTCAGGAGTTACTTAAAAATTGATACCAATGAAGATATTTCCACAGAGAAAGGCAATCACAGATTCATTAAAAAACTTATGGTTCACCAAATAGAAAGGGATGAGGATTGGATACATTGCCATATTGGGGTTAACAGAGATATACAAACCATGTGAAATATATAACCCCCAAAGACGTACGGAAGACCAGGAGAAGACTACTCAACATTGTGTCATAACCTACATTGGCAAAGGATGCGAGGAAGAATAGATACACGTATATGTGTGAAAGAACCACATCTTGCACACCTAGAACAAACAAACCATTGTAATCAAATTTGCTGGGATAAAAAATAAAAAGTAAGTTACAAATACGAACAAGAAGTAATGAGACATAAAGTTAAAGGGCTTTTTCCTGGCACATTCCATTCTAATATACAACCTAGAACACCACTTCCATTAAGGCTCTGTTTCCCTAGGAACCAAATTTGGTAAAGGAGAAATGCTGCCACCTAGTGGCCGTTTCCTGCAAGAGCAGCTTTAAAGTCACAGCTAATGGTCACTTAACATTCACAAGGACTCAGGGCTGTGAAGGACACTTGCCCTAAATATTTGTGCTGAAGTAGGGAATGGACAAAAAATTCAAAACAGGCAAATGTTTCAAGAAGAGATTAGGAAGAGTTAAGTTTTACTCACACTCTTTTTAAAAAAAAGGAAAATGGATAAAAGCTCAACCTCAGGGAGTGTTAGACGCATGCAATCTAATCTACAAAAAGTTTCAACTTACACCAGTTGGCTGACCATCAGCAAAAAGTCTACAAACAATAAATGCTGAAGGGGTTTTAGAGAACTGTGTACCCTCTGCCTGCTGGTGAGACGTAAAGGGGTAACAGCCAATAATGAGAACAGAAAGGAGCTGCGTTTAAAAGTAAAAATGGAGGTACTATTCAATCCAGCAGGCGCACCATTGGACCTCTCACCTGAGAAGACAATCGAGAAGACACAGGCCGCAAAAGCTGCAGTGCAGCCTTATTCACAATAGCCAAGACAGTGAAGCAATCAAAATGTCCAACAACAGGTAAATGGATAAAGAAGAAGTGGTCCGTGTACACAGTGGAATATTAGCCATGGAAGACAATGAACCATTGCTCTTTGAGGCACCACAAATGAGTCTGGAGATAATCACGAAAGATGAGGTAAGTTGGAAAGCAAAAGACCTGTGTTCTATGA
Organism: Balaenoptera ricei; assembly: GCF_028023285.1. Classification (NCBI taxonomy): domain Eukaryota; kingdom Metazoa; phylum Chordata; class Mammalia; order Artiodactyla; family Balaenopteridae; genus Balaenoptera; species Balaenoptera ricei. The sequence goes on from NW_026777973.1 coordinate 7,745, forward strand.
TAGCACTTATAGGCGTTATCTAATAACTGACACAAATGAACATATTTCCACAGAGAAAGACACTCACAGATTTAGAAAACAAACTATGCTCATCTAAAACGACAGGTGGGGGGAATGGATAAATTAAGAGTAGTGTTACTATACGTATACAAACACATATGATATACATATCTCAAAAAGACCAACCATATAGCAAGGGACGTCTGCGGAACCCTCTGTAACATTTTACATGGGAAGAGGATCTGTACTTGAATAGACATATATAATGTGCAAATGAACCAGATTGTGTACACCTAGGACAAACAATATTCTAAGCTTTACCCCAATTAAAACACTTTTAAAAACCAAGAAGAAATAATGACACATAAACTTATGGGGGTTTCTCCACGCACATTCCAATGTAATTTACAACCTAGGAACACGACTTCCAGAAAGGCTCTGCTGCCCTACTCCCCAGATTTGGGAATGGAGAAATGCTGCCTCCTTGAGGCCACTTCCCACAACAGCAGCTTTAAACCCATTGCTAAAGGTCACTAAATATTCACCAAACTTGCAGTTCGGGAAATGACACCTGCTCTCTAAAAAAACGCTGGGGTGGAAAATCGACCAAATAACTCAAAAGAGGGCAACCTTCCAAGAAGACAATTTCAAGAGTTATATCGTACTGCCAATTGTTTCCTTTTTTTAACGGAAAAGAAAACGGCGGAGAAAAATGATGAGTTTTACGAATTTTCAAAGACATGCAAACCCAAATTACAAAAACCTATCAGCTCACAGCAGCCAGAAGGGCCGTTAGCATCAATGCTGTAAACAATAAATGCTGAAGCGATTGTGGAGAAATGCGTACCCTCGATTCTAAGGGGGACGTGGTAAGAGCCACTAATGAAAACACAAAGAAGGTGCTTTGAAAAGGGAAACACGGTGCTACCAGTCAATCAATCACACCCACTGCTGGGCCTATCACCTGAGAAAATGAGAATCAAAAAGTCACAGGCTGGCAATCCTGCACTCCAACAATATTTACCATAGCCAACACTTGGAAGCAATGAAAATGTCCATCAACCGAGGAATGCACAAAGAAGAAGTGGTCCACGTACACAGTGGAAAATTACTCCAATAAAAAATAAAAATTAAATTTAAAAATCCAACAAAAGTAAGGAGACATCAGCTTGTGTGGGTTTGTCCGGGCACACTCCACTCTAATTTATAACCGAGAAACACCACAGGCCGCCAGGGCTTTTCCCTAGTTCCCAGGGTGGGGAACATAGAAAGGCTGCCGCCCTCTGGCAGTTACCTGCAAAAGCAGTTTTAAAGCCTGTGCTAATGGTCATTTCATAGGAACAAGTACTGCAGAACTGTAAAAGAAACCTGCCCTCAAAATGTCTTCAGGGAGGTAACGGCCAAAACATTTCAAAAGGTGACACGTACGTTAAGAGAACACTTTGAAGAACTAAGGGGTAATCACTGCTTGAAAAATAAAAAGGACATGCCTTAAAGCTCAATTTCAACGGATTATGAGGCACATGCGAATTCAACCAAAAAGAGGTATCAGCTCACACTTGTCAGAATAACCATGAGCAAGAAAACTACAAACAATAAATGCTGAAGGTGTTGCGGAGAAATGCATACCCTCAACTTCAAGGGGGACGGAAGTTGGAAAGGGCCACGAATGAGAACAGAATGGAGGTGCCTTAAAAAGGTAAACATTGTGCTACCATATGATCCAGCAGGCCCACTCCTCCACCTATAATCTAAGAAGAGAGAATTGGAAAGACACAGGCAGGCAAATCTGCATTGCCCAGTATTACAATAGCCAAGATATGGAAGTAACCAAAAAGACCACCAACAGATGGGTGGGCAAAGAAGAACTCCTCCATGTACAGATGGAATATTCGCTAGTGAAAAAAATGAAACAATGCCATTTGCAGCACCATAGATGAGTCTAGACGTAAACACGCCACGTGTACTAAGTGAGAAAGCAAAAGGCACATATCCTATCATATCACTTTCAGGAGTTACTTAAAAATTGATACCAATGAAGATATTTCCACAGAGAAAGGCAATCACAGATTCATTAAAAAACTTATGGTTCACCAAATAGAAAGGGATGAGGATTGGATACATTGCCATATTGGGGTTAACAGAGATATACAAACCATGTGAAATATATAACCCCCAAAGACGTACGGAAGACCAGGAGAAGACTACTCAACATTGTGTCATAACCTACATTGGCAAAGGATGCGAGGAAGAATAGATACACGTATATGTGTGAAAGAACCACATCTTGCACACCTAGAACAAACAAACCATTGTAATCAAATTTGCTGGGATAAAAAATAAAAAGTAAGTTACAAATACGAACAAGAAGTAATGAGACATAAAGTTAAAGGGCTTTTTCCTGGCACATTCCATTCTAATATACAACCTAGAACACCACTTCCATTAAGGCTCTGTTTCCCTAGGAACCAAATTTGGTAAAGGAGAAATGCTGCCACCTAGTGGCCGTTTCCTGCAAGAGCAGCTTTAAAGTCACAGCTAATGGTCACTTAACATTCACAAGGACTCAGGGCTGTGAAGGACACTTGCCCTAAATATTTGTGCTGAAGTAGGGAATGGACAAAAAATTCAAAACAGGCAAATGTTTCAAGAAGAGATTAGGAAGAGTTAAGTTTTACTCACACTCTTTTTAAAAAAAAGGAAAATGGATAAAAGCTCAACCTCAGGGAGTGTTAGACGCATGCAATCTAATCTACAAAAAGTTTCAACTTACACCAGTTGGCTGACCATCAGCAAAAAGTCTACAAACAATAAATGCTGAAGGGGTTTTAGAGAACTGTGTACCCTCTGCCTGCTGGTGAGACGTAAAGGGGTAACAGCCAATAATGAGAACAGAAAGGAGCTGCGTTTAAAAGTAAAAATGGAGGTACTATTCAATCCAGCAGGCGCACCATTGGACCTCTCACCTGAGAAGACAATCGAGAAGACACAGGCCGCAAAAGCTGCAGTGCAGCCTTATTCACAATAGCCAAGACAGTGAAGCAATCAAAATGTCCAACAACAGGTAAATGGATAAAGAAGAAGTGGTCCGTGTACACAGTGGAATATTAGCCATGGAAGACAATGAACCATTGCTCTTTGAGGCACCACAAATGAGTCTGGAGATAATCACGAAAGATGAGGTAAGTTGGAAAGCAAAAGACCTGTGTTCTATGATAGCACTTATAGGCGTTATCTAATAACTGACACAAATGAACATATTTCCACAGAGAAAGACACTCACAGATTTAGAAAACAAACTATGCTCATCTAAAACGACAGGTGGGGGGAATGGATAAATTAAGAGTAGTGTTACTATACGTATACAAACACATATGATATACATATCTCAAAAAGACCAACCATATAGCAAGGGACGTCTGCGGAACCCTCTGTAACATTTTACATGGGAAGAGGATCTGTACTTGAATAGACATATATAATGTGCAAATGAACCAGATTGTGTACACCTAGGACAAACAATATTCTAAGCTTTACCCCAATTAAAACACTTTTAAAAACCAAGAAGAAATAATGACACATAAACTTATGGGGGTTTCTCCACGCACATTCCAATGTAATTTACAACCTAGGAACACGACTTCCAGAAAGGCTCTGCTGCCCTACTCCCCAGATTTGGGAATGGAGAAATGCTGCCTCCTTGAGGCCACTTCCCACAACAGCAGCTTTAAACCCATTGCTAAAGGTCACTAAATATTCACCAAACTTGCAGTTCGGGAAATGACACCTGCTCTCTAAAAAAACGCTGGGGTGGAAAATCGACCAAATAACTCAAAAGAGGGCAACCTTCCAAGAAGACAATTTCAAGAGTTATATCGTACTGCCAATTGTTTCCTTTTTTTAACGGAAAAGAAAACGGCGGAGAAAAATGATGAGTTTTACGAATTTTCAAAGACATGCAAACCCAAATTACAAAAACCTATCAGCTCACAGCAGCCAGAAGGGCCGTTAGCATCAATGCTGTAAACAATAAATGCTGAAGCGATTGTGGAGAAATGCGTACCCTCGATTCTAAGGGGGACGTGGTAAGAGCCACTAATGAAAACACAAAGAAGGTGCTTTGAAAAGGGAAACACGGTGCTACCAGTCAATCAATCACACCCACTGCTGGGCCTATCACCTGAGAAAATGAGAATCAAAAAGTCACAGGCTGGCAATCCTGCACTCCAACAATATTTACCATAGCCAACACTTGGAAGCAATGAAAATGTCCATCAACCGAGGAATGCACAAAGAAGAAGTGGTCCACGTACACAGTGGAAAATTACTCCAATAAAAAATAAAAATTAAATTTAAAAATCCAACAAAAGTAAGGAGACATCAGCTTGTGTGGGTTTGTCCGGGCACACTCCACTCTAATTTATAACCGAGAAACACCACAGGCCGCCAGGGCTTTTCCCTAGTTACCAGGGTGGGGAACATAGAAAGGCTGCCGCCCTCTGGCAGTTACCTGCAAAAGCAGTTTTAAAGCCTGTGCTAATGGTCATTTCATAGGAACAAGTACTGCAGAACTGTAAAAGAAACCTGCCCTCAAAATGTCTTCAGGGAGGTAACGGCCAAAACATTTCAAAAGGTGACACGTACGTTAAGAGAACACTTTGAAGAACTAAGGGGTAATCACTGCTTGAAAAATAAAAAGGACATGCCTTAAAGCTCAATTTCAACGGATTATGAGGCACATGCGAATTCAACCAAAAAGAGGTATCAGCTCACACTTGTCAGAATAACCATGAGCAAGAAAACTACAAACAATAAATGCTGAAGGTGTTGCGGAGAAATGCATACCCTCAACTTCAAGGGGGACGGAAGTTGGAAAGGGCCACGAATGAGAACAGAATGGAGGTGCCTTAAAAAGGTAAACATTGTGCTACCATATGATCCAGCAGGCCCACTCCTCCACCTATAATCTAAGAAGAGAGAATTGGAAAGACACAGGCAGGCAAATCTGCATTGCCCAGTATTACAATAGCCAAGATATGGAAGTAACCAAAAAGACCACCAACAGATGGGTGGGCAAAGAAGAACTCCTCCATGTACAGATGGAATATTCGCTAGTGAAAAAAATGAAACAATGCCATTTGCAGCACCATAGATGAGTCTAGACGTAAACACGCCACGTGTACTAAGTGAGAAAGCAAAAGGCACATATCCTATCATATCACTTTCAGGAGTTACTTAAAAATTGATACCAATGAAGATATTTCCACAGAGAAAGGCAATCACAGATTCATTAAAAAACTTATGGTTCACCAAATAGAAAGGGATGAGGATTGGATACATTGCCATATTGGGGTTAACAGAGATATACAAACCATGTGAAATATATAACCCCCAAAGACGTACGGAAGACCAGGAGAAGACTACTCAACATTGTGTCATAACCTACATTGGCAAAGGATGCGAGGAAGAATAGATACACGTATATGTGTGAAAGAACCACATCTTGCACACCTAGAACAAACAAACCATTGTAATCAAATTTGCTGGGATAAAAAATAAAAAGTAAGTTACAAATACGAACAAGAAGTAATGAGACATAAAGTTAAAGGGCTTTTTCCTGGCACATTCCATTCTAATATACAACCTAGAACACCACTTCCATTAAGGCTCTGTTTCCCTAGGAACCAAATTTGGTAAAGGAGAAATGCTGCCACCTAGTGGCCGTTTCCTGCAAGAGCAGCTTTAAAGTCACAGCTAATGGTCACTTAACATTCACAAGGACTCAGGGCTGTAAAGGACACTTGCCCTAAATATTTGTGCTGAAGTAGGGAATGGACAAAAAATTCAAAACAGGCAAATGTTTCAAGAAGAGATTAGGAAGAGTTAAGTTTTACTCACACTCTTTTTAAAAAAAAGGAAAATGGATAAAAGCTCAACCTCAGGGAGTGTTAGACGCATGCAATCTAATCTACAAAAAGTTTCAACTTACACCAGTTGGCTGACCATCAGCAAAAAGTCTACAAACAATAAATGCTGAAGGGGTTTTAGAGAACTGTGTACCCTCTGCCTGCTGGTGAGACGTAAAGGGGTAACAGCCAATAATGAGAACAGAAAGGAGCTGCGTTTAAAAGTAAAAATGGAGGTACTATTCAATCCAGCAGGCGCACCATTGGACCTCTCACCTGAGAAGACAATCGAGAAGACACAGGCCGCAAAAGCTGCAGTGCAGCCTTATTCACAATAGCCAAGACAGTGAAGCAATCAAAATGTCCAACAACAGGTAAATGGATAAAGAAGAAGTGGTCCGTGTACACAGTGGAATATTAGCCATGGAAGACAATGAACCATTGCTCTTTGAGGCACCACAAATGAGTCTGGAGATAATCACGAAAGATGAGGTAAGTTGGAAAGCAAAAGACCTGTGTTCTATGATAGCACTTATAGGCGTTATCTAATAACTGACACAAATGAACATATTTCCACAGAGAAAGACACTCACAGATTTAGAAAACAAACTATGCTCATCTAAAACGACAGGTGGGGGGAATGGATAAATTAAGAGTAGTGTTACTATACGTATACAAACACATATGATATACATATCTCAAAAAGACCAACCATATAGCAAGGGACGTCTGCGGAACCCTCTGTAACATTTTACATGGGAAGAGGATCTGTACTTGAATAGACATATATAATGTGCAAATGAACCAGATTGTGTACACCTAGGACAAACAATATTCTAAGCTTTACCCCAATTAAAACACTTTTAAAAACCAAGAAGAAATAATGACACATAAACTTATGGGGGTTTCTCCACGCACATTCCAATGTAATTTACAACCTAGGAACACGACTTCCAGAAAGGCTCTGCTGCCCTACTCCCCAGATTTGGGAATGGAGAAATGCTGCCTCCTTGAGGCCACTTCCCACAACAGCAGCTTTAAACCCATTGCTAAAGGTCACTAAATATTCACCAAACTTGCAGTTCGGGAAATGACACCTGCTCTCTAAAAAAACGCTGGGGTGGAAAATCGACCAAATAACTCAAAAGAGGGCAACCTTCCAAGAAGACAATTTCAAGAGTTATATCGTACTGCCAATTGTTTCCTTTTTTTAACGGAAAAGAAAACGGCGGAGAAAAATGATGAGTTTTACGAATTTTCAAAGACATGCAAACCCAAATTACAAAAACCTATCAGCTCACAGCAGCCAGAAGGGCCGTTAGCATCAATGCTGTAAACAATAAATGCTGAAGCGATTGTGGAGAAATGCGTACCCTCGATTCTAAGGGGGACGTGGTAAGAGCCACTAATGAAAACACAAAGAAGGTGCTTTGAAAAGGGAAACACGGTGCTACCAGTCAATCAATCACACCCACTGCTGGGCCTATCACCTGAGAAAATGAGAATCAAAAAGTCACAGGCTGGCAATCCTGCACTCCAACAATATTTACCATAGCCAACACTTGGAAGCAATGAAAATGTCCATCAACCGAGGAATGCACAAAGAAGAAGTGGTCCACGTACACAGTGGAAAATTACTCCAATAAAAAATAAAAATTAAATTTAAAAATCCAACAAAAGTAAGGAGACATCAGCTTGTGTGGGTTTGTCCGGGCACACTCCACTCTAATTTATAACCGAGAAACACCACAGGCCGCCAGGGCTTTTCCCTAGTTACCAGGGTGGGGAACATAGAAAGGCTGCCGCCCTCTGGCAGTTACCTGCAAAAGCAGTTTTAAAGCCTGTGCTAATGGTCATTTCATAGGAACAAGTACTGCAGAACTGTAAAAGAAACCTGCCCTCAAAATGTCTTCAGGGAGGTAACGGCCAAAACATTTCAAAAGGTGACACGTACGTTAAGAGAACACTTTGAAGAACTAAGGGGTAATCACTGCTTGAAAAATAAAAAGGACATGCCTTAAAGCTCAATTTCAACGGATTATGAGGCACATGCGAATTCAACCAAAAAGAGGTATCAGCTCACACTTGTCAGAATAACCATGAGCAAGAAAACTACAAACAATAAATGCTGAAGGTGTTGCGGAGAAATGCATACCCTCAACTTCAAGGGGGACGGAAGTTGGAAAGGGCCACGAATGAGAACAGAATGGAGGTGCCTTAAAAAGGTAAACATTGTGCTACCATATGATCCAGCAGGCCCACTCCTCCACCTATAATCTAAGAAGAGAGAATTGGAAAGACACAGGCAGGCAAATCTGCATTGCCCAGTATTACAATAGCCAAGATATGGAAGTAACCAAAAAGACCACCAACAGATGGGTGGGCAAAGAAGAACTCCTCCATGTACAGATGGAATATTCGCTAGTGAAAAAAATGAAACAATGCCATTTGCAGCACCATAGATGAGTCTAGACGTAAACACGCCACGTGTACTAAGTGAGAAAGCAAAAGGCACATATCCTATCATATCACTTTCAGGAGTTACTTAAAAATTGATACCAATGAAGATATTTCCACAGAGAAAGGCAATCACAGATTCATTAAAAAACTTATGGTTCACCAAATAGAAAGGGATGAGGATTGGATACATTGCCATATTGGGGTTAACAGAGATATACAAACCATGTGAAATATATAACCCCCAAAGACGTACGGAAGACCAGGAGAAGACTACTCAACATTGTGTCATAACCTACATTGGCAAAGGATGCGAGGAAGAATAGATACACGTATATGTGTGAAAGAACCACATCTTGCACACCTAGAACAAACAAACCATTGTAATCAAATTTGCTGGGATAAAAAATAAAAAGTAAGTTACAAATACGAACAAGAAGTAATGAGACATAAAGTTAAAGGGCTTTTTCCTGGCACATTCCATTCTAATATACAACCTAGAACACCACTTCCATTAAGGCTCTGTTTCCCTAGGAACCAAATTTGGTAAAGGAGAAATGCTGCCACCTAGTGGCCGTTTCCTGCAAGAGCAGCTTTAAAGTCACAGCTAATGGTCACTTAACATTCACAAGGACTCAGGGCTGTAAAGGACACTTGCCCTAAATATTTGTGCTGAAGTAGGGAATGGACAAAAAATTCAAAACAGGCAAATGTTTCAAGAAGAGATTAGGAAGAGTTAAGTTTTACTCACACTCTTTTTAAAAAAAAGGAAAATGGATAAAAGCTCAACCTCAGGGAGTGTTAGACGCATGCAATCTAATCTACAAAAAGTTTCAACTTACACCAGTTGGCTGACCATCAGCAAAAAGTCTACAAACAATAAATGCTGAAGGGGTTTTAGAGAACTGTGTACCCTCTGCCTGCTGGTGAGACGTAAAGGGGTAACAGCCAATAATGAGAACAGAAAGGAGCTGCGTTTAAAAGTAAAAATGGAGGTACTATTCAATCCAGCAGGCGCACCATTGGACCTCTCACCCGAGAAGACAATCGAGAAGACACAGGCCGCAAAAGCTGCAGTGCAGCCTTATTCACAATAGCCAAGACAGTGAAGCAATCAAAATGTCCAACAACAGGTAAATGGATAAAGAAGAAGTGGTCCGTGTACACAGTGGAATATTAGCCATGGAAGACAATGAACCATTGCTCTTTGAGGCACCACAAATGAGTCTGGAGATAATCACGAAAGATGAGGTAAGTTGGAAAGCAAAAGACCTGTGTTCTATGATAGCACTTATAGGCGTTATCTAATAACTGACACAAATGAACATATTTCCACAGAGAAAGACACTCACAGATTTAGAAAACAAACTATGCTCATCTAAAACGACAGGTGGGGGGAATGGATAAATTAAGAGTAGTGTTACTATACGTATACAAACACATATGATATACATATCTCAAAAAGACCAACCATATAGCAAGGGACGTCTGCGGAACCCTCTGTAACATTTTACATGGGAAGAGGATCTGTACTTGAATAGACATATATAATGTGCAAATGAACCAGATTGTGTACACCTAGGACAAACAATATTCTAAGCTTTACCCCAATTAAAACACTTTTAAAAACCAAGAAGAAATAATGACACATAAACTTATGGGGGTTTCTCCACGCACATTCCAATGTAATTTACAACCTAGGAACACGACTTCCAGAAAGGCTCTGCTGCCCTACTCCCCAGATTTGGGAATGGAGAAATGCTGCCTCCTTGAGGCCACTTCCCACAACAGCAGCTTTAAACCCATTGCTAAAGGTCACTAAATATTCACCAAACTTGCAGTTCGGGAAATGACACCTGCTCTCTAAAAAAACGCTGGGGTGGAAAATCGACCAAATAACTCAAAAGAGGGCAACCTTCCAAGAAGACAATTTCAAGAGTTATATCGTACTGCCAATTGTTTCCTTTTTTTAACGGAAAAGAAAACGGCGGAGAAAAATGATGAGTTTTACGAATTTTCAAAGACATGCAAACCCAAATTACAAAAACCTATCAGCTCACAGCAGCCAGAAGGGCCGTTAGCATCAATGCTGTAAACAATAAATGCTGAAGCGATTGTGGAGAAATGCGTACCCTCGATTCTAAGGGGGACGTGGTAAGAGCCACTAATGAAAACACAAAGAAGGTGCTTTGAAAAGGGAAACACGGTGCTACCAGTCAATCAATCACACCCACTGCTGGGCCTATCACCTGAGAAAATGAGAATCAAAAAGTCACAGGCTGGCAATCCTGCACTCCAACAATATTTACCATAGCCAACACTTGGAAGCAATGAAAATGTCCATCAACCGAGGAATGCACAAAGAAGAAGTGGTCCACGTACACAGTGGAAAATTACTCCAATAAAAAATAAAAATTAAATTTAAAAATCCAACAAAAGTAAGGAGACATCAGCTTGTGTGGGTTTGTCCGGGCACACTCCACTCTAATTTATAACCGAGAAACACCACAGGCCGCCAGGGCTTTTCCCTAGTTCCCAGGGTGGGGAACATAGAAAGGCTGCCGCCCTCTGGCAGTTACCTGCAAAAGCAGTTTTAAAGCCTGTGCTAATGGTCATTTCATAGGAACAAGTACTGCAGAACTGTAAAAGAAACCTGCCCTCAAAATGTCTTCAGGGAGGTAACGGCCAAAACATTTCAAAAGGTGACACGTACGTTAAGAGAACACTTTGAAGAACTAAGGGGTAATCACTGCTTGAAAAATAAAAAGGACATGCCTTAAAGCTCAATTTCAACGGATTATGAGGCACATGCGAATTCAACCAAAAAGAGGTATCAGCTCACACTTGTCAGAATAACCATGAGCAAGAAAACTACAAACAATAAATGCTGAAGGTGTTGCGGAGAAATGCATACCCTCAACTTCAAGGGGGACGGAAGTTGGAAAGGGCCACGAATGAGAACAGAATGGAGGTGCCTTAAAAAGGTAAACATTGTGCTACCATATGATCCAGCAGGCCCACTCCTCCACCTATAATCTAAGAAGAGAGAATTGGAAAGACACAGGCAGGCAAATCTGCATTGCCCAGTATTACAATAGCCAAGATATGGAAGTAACCAAAAAGACCACCAACAGATGGGTGGGCAAAGAAGAACTCCTCCATGTACAGATGGAATATTCGCTAGTGAAAAAAATGAAACAATGCCATTTGCAGCACCATAGATGAGTCTAGACGTAAACACGCCACGTGTACTAAGTGAGAAAGCAAAAGGCACATATCCTATCATATCACTTTCAGGAGTTACTTAAAAATTGATACCAATGAAGATATTTCCACAGAGAAAGGCAATCACAGATTCATTAAAAAACTTATGGTTCACCAAATAGAAAGGGATGAGGATTGGATACATTGCCATATTGGGGTTAACAGAGATATACAAACCATGTGAAATATATAACCCCCAAAGACGTACGGAAGACCAGGAGAAGACTACTCAACATTGTGTCATAACCTACATTGGCAAAGGATGCGAGGAAGAATAGATACACGTATATGTGTGAAAGAACCACATCTTGCACACCTAGAACAAACAAACCATTGTAATCAAATTTGCTGGGATAAAAAATAAAAAGTAAGTTACAAATACGAACAAGAAGTAATGAGACATAAAGTTAAAGGGCTTTTTCCTGGCACATTCCATTCTAATATACAACCTAGAACACCACTTCCATTAAGGCTCTGTTTCCCTAGGAACCAAATTTGGTAAAGGAGAAATGCTGCCACCTAGTGGCCGTTTCCTGCAAGAGCAGCTTTAAAGTCACAGCTAATGGTCACTTAACATTCACAAGGACTCAGGGCTGTAAAGGACACTTGCCCTAAATATTTGTGCTGAAGTAGGGAATGGACAAAAAATTCAAAACAGGCAAATGTTTCAAGAAGAGATTAGGAAGAGTTAAGTTTTACTCACACTCTTTTTAAAAAAAAGGAAAATGGATAAAAGCTCAACCTCAGGGAGTGTTAGACGCATGCAATCTAATCTACAAAAAGTTTCAACTTACACCAGTTGGCTGACCATCAGCAAAAAGTCTACAAACAATAAATGCTGAAGGGGTTTTAGAGAACTGTGTACCCTCTGCCTGCTGGTGAGACGTAAAGGGGTAACAGCCAATAATGAGAACAGAAAGGAGCTGCGTTTAAAAGTAAAAATGGAGGTACTATTCAATCCAGCAGGCGCACCATTGGACCTCTCACCCGAGAAGACAATCGAGAAGACACAGGCCGCAAAAGCTGCAGTGCAGCCTTATTCACAATAGCCAAGACAGTGAAGCAATCAAAATGTCCAACAACAGGTAAATGGATAAAGAAGAAGTGGTCCGTGTACACAGTGGAATATTAGCCATGGAAGACAATGAACCATTGCTCTTTGAGGCACCACAAATGAGTCTGGAGATAATCACGAAAGATGAGGTAAGTTGGAAAGCAAAAGACCTGTGTTCTATGATAGCACTTATAGGCGTTATCTAATAACTGACACAAATGAACATATTTCCACAGAGAAAGACACTCACAGATTTAGAAAACAAACTATGCTCATCTAAAACGACAGGTGGGGGGAATGGATAAATTAAGAGTAGTGTTACTATACGTATACAAACACATATGATATACATATCTCAAAAAGACCAACCATATAGCAAGGGACGTCTGCGGAACCCTCTGTAACATTTTACATGGGAAGAGGATCTGTACTTGAATAGACATATATAATGTGCAAATGAACCAGATTGTGTACACCTAGGACAAACAATATTCTAAGCTTTACCCCAATTAAAACACTTTTAAAAACCAAGAAGAAATAATGACACATAAACTTATGGGGGTTTCTCCACGCACATTCCAATGTAATTTACAACCTAGGAACACGACTTCCAGAAAGGCTCTGCTGCCCTACTCCCCAGATTTGGGAATGGAGAAATGCTGCCTCCTTGAGGCCACTTCCCACAACAGCAGCTTTAAACCCATTGCTAAAGGTCACTAAATATTCACCAAACTTGCAGTTCGGGAAATGACACCTGCTCTCTAAAAAAACGCTGGGGTGGAAAATCGACCAAATAACTCAAAAGAGGGCAACCTTCCAAGAAGACAATTTCAAGAGTTATATCGTACTGCCAATTGTTTCCTTTTTTTAACGGAAAAGAAAACGGCGGAGAAAAATGATGAGTTTTACGAATTTTCAAAGACATGCAAACCCAAATTACAAAAACCTATCAGCTCACAGCAGCCAGAAGGGCCGTTAGCATCAATGCTGTAAACAATAAATGCTGAAGCGATTGTGGAGAAATGCGTACCCTCGATTCTAAGGGGGACGTGGTAAGAGCCACTAATGAAAACACAAAGAAGGTGCTTTGAAAAGGGAAACACGGTGCTACCAGTCAATCAATCACACCCACTGCTGGGCCTATCACCTGAGAAAATGAGAATCAAAAAGTCACAGGCTGGCAATCCTGCACTCCAACAATATTTACCATAGCCAACACTTGGAAGCAATGAAAATGTCCATCAACCGAGGAATGCACAAAGAAGAAGTGGTCCACGTACACAGTGGAAAATTACTCCAATAAAAAATAAAAATTAAATTTAAAAATCCAACAAAAGTAAGGAGACATCAGCTTGTGTGGGTTTGTCCGGGCACACTCCACTCTAATTTATAACCGAGAAACACCACAGGCCGCCAGGGCTTTTCCCTAGTTCCCAGGGTGGGGAACATAGAAAGGCTGCCGCCCTCTGGCAGTTACCTGCAAAAGCAGTTTTAAAGCCTGTGCTAATGGTCATTTCATAGGAACAAGTACTGCAGAACTGTAAAAGAAACCTGCCCTCAAAATGTCTTCAGGGAGGTAACGGCCAAAACATTTCAAAAGGTGACACGTACGTTAAGAGAACACTTTGAAGAACTAAGGGGTAATCACTGCTTGAAAAATAAAAAGGACATGCCTTAAAGCTCAATTTCAACGGATTATGAGGCACATGCGAATTCAACCAAAAAGAGGTATCAGCTCACACTTGTCAGAATAACCATGAGCAAGAAAACTACAAACAATAAATGCTGAAGGTGTTGCGGAGAAATGCATACCCTCAACTTCAAGGGGGACGGAAGTTGGAAAGGGCCACGAATGAGAACAGAATGGAGGTGCCTTAAAAAGGTAAACATTGTGCTACCATATGATCCAGCAGGCCCACTCCTCCACCTATAATCTAAGAAGAGAGAATTGGAAAGACACAGGCAGGCAAATCTGCATTGCCCAGTATTACAATAGCCAAGATATGGAAGTAACCAAAAAGACCACCAACAGATGGGTGGGCAAAGAAGAACTCCTCCATGTACAGATGGAATATTCGCTAGTGAAAAAAATGAAACAATGCCATTTGCAGCACCATAGATGAGTCTAGACGTAAACACGCCACGTGTACTAAGTGAGAAAGCAAAAGGCACATATCCTATCATATCACTTTCAGGAGTTACTTAAAAATTGATACCAATGAAGATATTTCCACAGAGAAAGGCAATCACAGATTCATTAAAAAACTTATGGTTCACCAAATAGAAAGGGATGAGGATTGGATACATTGCCATATTGGGGTTAACAGAGATATACAAACCATGTGAAATATATAACCCCCAAAGACGTACGGAAGACCAGGAGAAGACTACTCAACATTGTGTCATAACCTACATTGGCAAAGGATGCGAGGAAGAATAGATACACGTATATGTGTGAAAGAACCACATCTTGCACACCTAGAACAAACAAACCATTGTAATCAAATTTGCTGGGATAAAAAATAAAAAGTAAGTTACAAATACGAACAAGAAGTAATGAGACATAAAGTTAAAGGGCTTTTTCCTGGCACATTCCATTCTAATATACAACCTAGAACACCACTTCCATTAAGGCTCTGTTTCCCTAGGAACCAAATTTGGTAAAGGAGAAATGCTGCCACCTAGTGGCCGTTTCCTGCAAGAGCAGCTTTAAAGTCACAGCTAATGGTCACTTAACATTCACAAGGACTCAGGGCTGTAAAGGACACTTGCCCTAAATATTTGTGCTGAAGTAGGGAATGGACAAAAAATTCAAAACAGGCAAATGTTTCAAGAAGAGATTAGGAAGAGTTAAGTTTTACTCACACTCTTTTTAAAAAAAAGGAAAATGGATAAAAGCTCAACCTCAGGGAGTGTTAGACGCATGCAATCTAATCTACAAAAAGTTTCAACTTACACCAGTTGGCTGACCATCAGCAAAAAGTCTACAAACAATAAATGCTGAAGGGGTTTTAGAGAACTGTGTACCCTCTGCCTGCTGGTGAGACGTAAAGGGGTAACAGCCAATAATGAGAACAGAAAGGAGCTGCGTTTAAAAGTAAAAATGGAGGTACTATTCAATCCAGCAGGCGCACCATTGGACCTCTCACCCGAGAAGACAATCGAGAAGACACAGGCCGCAAAAGCTGCAGTGCAGCCTTATTCACAATAGCCAAGACAGTGAAGCAATCAAAATGTCCAACAACAGGTAAATGGATAAAGAAGAAGTGGTCCGTGTACACAGTGGAATATTAGCCATGGAAGACAATGAACCATTGCTCTTTGAGGCACCACAAATGAGTCTGGAGATAATCACGAAAGATGAGGTAAGTTGGAAAGCAAAAGACCTGTGTTCTATGATAGCACTTATAGGCGTTATCTAATAACTGACACAAATGAACATATTTCCACAGAGAAAGACACTCACAGATTTAGAAAACAAACTATGCTCATCTAAAACGACAGGTGGGGGGAATGGATAAATTAAGAGTAGTGTTACTATACGTATACAAACACATATGATATACATATCTCAAAAAGACCAACCATATAGCAAGGGACGTCTGCGGAACCCTCTGTAACATTTTACATGGGAAGAGGATCTGTACTTGAATAGACATATATAATGTGCAAATGAACCAGATTGTGTACACCTAGGACAAACAATATTCTAAGCTTTACCCCAATTAAAACACTTTTAAAAACCAAGAAGAAATAATGACACATAAACTTATGGGGGTTTCTCCACGCACATTCCAATGTAATTTACAACCTAGGAACACGACTTCCAGAAAGGCTCTGCTGCCCTACTCCCCAGATTTGGGAATGGAGAAATGCTGCCTCCTTGAGGCCACTTCCCACAACAGCAGCTTTAAACCCATTGCTAAAGGTCACTAAATATTCACCAAACTTGCAGTTCGGGAAATGACACCTGCTCTCTAAAAAAACGCTGGGGTGGAAAATCGACCAAATAACTCAAAAGAGGGCAACCTTCCAAGAAGACAATTTCAAGAGTTATATCGTACTGCCAATTGTTTCCTTTTTTTAACGGAAAAGAAAACGGCGGAGAAAAATGATGAGTTTTACGAATTTTCAAAGACATGCAAACCCAAATTACAAAAACCTATCAGCTCACAGCAGCCAGAAGGGCCGTTAGCATCAATGCTGTAAACAATAAATGCTGAAGCGATTGTGGAGAAATGCGTACCCTCGATTCTAAGGGGGACGTGGTAAGAGCCACTAATGAAAACACAAAGAAGGTGCTTTGAAAAGGGAAACACGGTGCTACCAGTCAATCAATCACACCCACTGCTGGGCCTATCACCTGAGAAAATGAGAATCAAAAAGTCACAGGCTGGCAATCCTGCACTCCAACAATATTTACCATAGCCAACACTTGGAAGCAATGAAAATGTCCATCAACCGAGGAATGCACAAAGAAGAAGTGGTCCACGTACACAGTGGAAAATTACTCCAATAAAAAATAAAAATTAAATTTAAAAATCCAACAAAAGTAAGGAGACATCAGCTTGTGTGGGTTTGTCCGGGCACACTCCACTCTAATTTATAACCGAGAAACACCACAGGCCGCCAGGGCTTTTCCCTAGTTCCCAGGGTGGGGAACATAGAAAGGCTGCCGCCCTCTGGCAGTTACCTGCAAAAGCAGTTTTAAAGCCTGTGCTAATGGTCATTTCATAGGAACAAGTACTGCAGAACTGTAAAAGAAACCTGCCCTCAAAATGTCTTCAGGGAGGTAACGGCCAAAACATTTCAAAAGGTGACACGTACGTTAAGAGAACACTTTGAAGAACTAAGGGGTAATCACTGCTTGAAAAATAAAAAGGACATGCCTTAAAGCTCAATTTCAACGGATTATGAGGCACATGCGAATTCAACCAAAAAGAGGTATCAGCTCACACTTGTCAGAATAACCATGAGCAAGAAAACTACAAACAATAAATGCTGAAGGTGTTGCGGAGAAATGCATACCCTCAACTTCAAGGGGGACGGAAGTTGGAAAGGGCCACGAATGAGAACAGAATGGAGGTGCCTTAAAAAGGTAAACATTGTGCTACCATATGATCCAGCAGGCCCACTCCTCCACCTATAATCTAAGAAGAGAGAATTGGAAAGACACAGGCAGGCAAATCTGCATTGCCCAGTATTACAATAGCCAAGATATGGAAGTAACCAAAAAGACCACCAACAGATGGGTGGGCAAAGAAGAACTCCTCCATGTACAGATGGAATATTCGCTAGTGAAAAAAATGAAACAATGCCATTTGCAGCACCATAGATGAGTCTAGACGTAAACACGCCACGTGTACTAAGTGAGAAAGCAAAAGGCACATATCCTATCATATCACTTTCAGGAGTTACTTAAAAATTGATACCAATGAAGATATTTCCACAGAGAAAGGCAATCACAGATTCATTAAAAAACTTATGGTTCACCAAATAGAAAGGGATGAGGATTGGATACATTGCCATATTGGGGTTAACAGAGATATACAAACCATGTGAAATATATAACCCCCAAAGACGTACGGAAGACCAGGAGAAGACTACTCAACATTGTGTCATAACCTACATTGGCAAAGGATGCGAGGAAGAATAGATACACGTATATGTGTGAAAGAACCACATCTTGCACACCTAGAACAAACAAACCATTGTAATCAAATTTGCTGGGATAAAAAATAAAAAGTAAGTTACAAATACGAACAAGAAGTAATGAGACATAAAGTTAAAGGGCTTTTTCCTGGCACATTCCATTCTAATATACAACCTAGAACACCACTTCCATTAAGGCTCTGTTTCCCTAGGAACCAAATTTGGTAAAGGAGAAATGCTGCCACCTAGTGGCCGTTTCCTGCAAGAGCAGCTTTAAAGTCACAGCTAATGGTCACTTAACATTCACAAGGACTCAGGGCTGTAAAGGACACTTGCCCTAAATATTTGTGCTGAAGTAGGGAATGGACAAAAAATTCAAAACAGGCAAATGTTTCAAGAAGAGATTAGGAAGAGTTAAGTTTTACTCACACTCTTTTTAAAAAAAAGGAAAATGGATAAAAGCTCAACCTCAGGGAGTGTTAGACGCATGCAATCTAATCTACAAAAAGTTTCAACTTACACCAGTTGGCTGACCATCAGCAAAAAGTCTACAAACAATAAATGCTGAAGGGGTTTTAGAGAACTGTGTACCCTCTGCCTGCTGGTGAGACGTAAAGGGGTAACAGCCAATAATGAGAACAGAAAGGAGCTGCGTTTAAAAGTAAAAATGGAGGTACTATTCAATCCAGCAGGCGCACCATTGGACCTCTCACCCGAGAAGACAATCGAGAAGACACAGGCCGCAAAAGCTGCAGTGCAGCCTTATTCACAATAGCCAAGACAGTGAAGCAATCAAAATGTCCAACAACAGGTAAATGGATAAAGAAGAAGTGGTCCGTGTACACAGTGGAATATTAGCCATGGAAGACAATGAACCATTGCTCTTTGAGGCACCACAAATGAGTCTGGAGATAATCACGAAAGATGAGGTAAGTTGGAAAGCAAAAGACCTGTGTTCTATGATAGCACTTATAGGCGTTATCTAATAACTGACACAAATGAACATATTTCCACAGAGAAAGACACTCACAGATTTAGAAAACAAACTATGCTCATCTAAAACGACAGGTGGGGGGAATGGATAAATTAAGAGTAGTGTTACTATACGTATACAAACACATATGATATACATATCTCAAAAAGACCAACCATATAGCAAGGGACGTCTGCGGAACCCTCTGTAACATTTTACATGGGAAGAGGATCTGTACTTGAATAGACATATATAATGTGCAAATGAACCAGATTGTGTACACCTAGGACAAACAATATTCTAAGCTTTACCCCAATTAAAACACTTTTAAAAACCAAGAAGAAATAATGACACATAAACTTATGGGGGTTTCTCCACGCACATTCCAATGTAATTTACAACCTAGGAACACGACTTCCAGAAAGGCTCTGCTGCCCTACTCCCCAGATTTGGGAATGGAGAAATGCTGCCTCCTTGAGGCCACTTCCCACAACAGCAGCTTTAAACCCATTGCTAAAGGTCACTAAATATTCACCAAACTTGCAGTTCGGGAAATGACACCTGCTCTCTAAAAAAACGCTGGGGTGGAAAATCGACCAAATAACTCAAAAGAGGGCAACCTTCCAAGAAGACAATTTCAAGAGTTATATCGTACTGCCAATTGTTTCCTTTTTTTAACGGAAAAGAAAACGGCGGAGAAAAATGATGAGTTTTACGAATTTTCAAAGACATGCAAACCCAAATTACAAAAACCTATCAGCTCACAGCAGCCAGAAGGGCCGTTAGCATCAATGCTGTAAACAATAAATGCTGAAGCGATTGTGGAGAAATGCGTACCCTCGATTCTAAGGGGGACGTGGTAAGAGCCACTAATGAAAACACAAAGAAGGTGCTTTGAAAAGGGAAACACGGTGCTACCAGTCAATCAATCACACCCACTGCTGGGCCTATCACCTGAGAAAATGAGAATCAAAAAGTCACAGGCTGGCAATCCTGCACTCCAACAATATTTACCATAGCCAACACTTGGAAGCAATGAAAATGTCCATCAACCGAGGAATGCACAAAGAAGAAGTGGTCCACGTACACAGTGGAAAATTACTCCAATAAAAAATAAAAATTAAATTTAAAAATCCAACAAAAGTAAGGAGACATCAGCTTGTGTGGGTTTGTCCGGGCACACTCCACTCTAATTTATAACCGAGAAACACCACAGGCCACCAGGGCTTTTCCCTAGTTCCCAGGGTGGGGAACATAGAAAGGCTGCCGCCCTCTGGCAGTTACCTGCAAAAGCAGTTTTAAAGCCTGTGCTAATGGTCATTTCATAGGAACAAGTACTGCAGAACTGTAAAAGAAACCTGCCCTCAAAATGTCTTCAGGGAGGTAACGGCCAAAACATTTCAAAAGGTGACACGTACGTTAAGAGAACACTTTGAAGAACTAAGGGGTAATCACTGCTTGAAAAATAAAAAGGACATGCCTTAAAGCTCAATTTCAACGGATTATGAGGCACATGCGAATTCAACCAAAAAGAGGTATCAGCTCACACTTGTCAGAATAACCATGAGCAAGAAAACTACAAACAATAAATGCTGAAGGTGTTGCGGAGAAATGCATACCCTCAACTTCAAGGGGGACGGAAGTTGGAAAGGGCCACGAATGAGAACAGAATGGAGGTGCCTTAAAAAGGTAAACATTGTGCTACCATATGATCCAGCAGGCCCACTCCTCCACCTATAATCTAAGAAGAGAGAATTGGAAAGACACAGGCAGGCAAATCTGCATTGCCCAGTATTACAATAGCCAAGATATGGAAGTAACCAAAAAGACCACCAACAGATGGGTGGGCAAAGAAGAACTCCTCCATGTACAGATGGAATATTCGCTAGTGAAAAAAATGAAACAATGCCATTTGCAGCACCATAGATGAGTCTAGACGTAAACACGCCACGTGTACTAAGTGAGAAAGCAAAAGGCACATATCCTATCATATCACTTTCAGGAGTTACTTAAAAATTGATACCAATGAAGATATTTCCACAGAGAAAGGCAATCACAGATTCATTAAAAAACTTATGGTTCACCAAATAGAAAGGGATGAGGATTGGATACATTGCCATATTGGGGTTAACAGAGATATACAAACCATGTGAAATATATAACCCCCAAAGACGTACGGAAGACCAGGAGAAGACTACTCAACATTGTGTCATAACCTACATTGGCAAAGGATGCGAGGAAGAATAGATACACGTATATGTGTGAAAGAACCACATCTTGCACACCTAGAACAAACAAACCATTGTAATCAAATTTGCTGGGATAAAAAATAAAAAGTAAGTTACAAATACGAACAAGAAGTAATGAGACATAAAGTTAAAGGGCTTTTTCCTGGCACATTCCATTCTAATATACAACCTAGAACACCACTTCCATTAAGGCTCTGTTTCCCTAGGAACCAAATTTGGTAAAGGAGAAATGCTGCCACCTAGTGGCCGTTTCCTGCAAGAGCAGCTTTAAAGTCACAGCTAATGGTCACTTAACATTCACAAGGACTCAGGGCTGTAAAGGACACTTGCCCTAAATATTTGTGCTGAAGTAGGGAATGGACAAAAAATTCAAAACAGGCAAATGTTTCAAGAAGAGATTAGGAAGAGTTAAGTTTTACTCACACTCTTTTTAAAAAAAAGGAAAATGGATAAAAGCTCAACCTCAGGGAGTGTTAGACGCATGCAATCTAATCTACAAAAAGTTTCAACTTACACCAGTTGGCTGACCATCAGCAAAAAGTCTACAAACAATAAATGCTGAAGGGGTTTTAGAGAACTGTGTACCCTCTGCCTGCTGGTGAGACGTAAAGGGGTAACAGCCAATAATGAGAACAGAAAGGAGCTGCGTTTAAAAGTAAAAATGGAGGTACTATTCAATCCAGCAGGCGCACCATTGGACCTCTCACCCGAGAAGACAATCGAGAAGACACAGGCCGCAAAAGCTGCAGTGCAGCCTTATTCACAATAGCCAAGACAGTGAAGCAATCAAAATGTCCAACAACAGGTAAATGGATAAAGAAGAAGTGGTCCGTGTACACAGTGGAATATTAGCCATGGAAGACAATGAACCATTGCTCTTTGAGGCACCACAAATGAGTCTGGAGATAATCACGAAAGATGAGGTAAGTTGGAAAGCAAAAGACCTGTGTTCTATGATAGCACTTATAGGCGTTATCTAATAACTGACACAAATGAACATATTTCCACAGAGAAAGACACTCACAGATTTAGAAAACAAACTATGCTCATCTAAAACGACAGGTGGGGGGAATGGATAAATTAAGAGTAGTGTTACTATACGTATACAAACACATATGATATACATATCTCAAAAAGACCAACCATATAGCAAGGGACGTCTGCGGAACCCTCTGTAACATTTTACATGGGAAGAGGATCTGTACTTGAATAGACATATATAATGTGCAAATGAACCAGATTGTGTACACCTAGGACAAACAATATTCTAAGCTTTACCCCAATTAAAACACTTTTAAAAACCAAGAAGAAATAATGACACATAAACTTATGGGGGTTTCTCCACGCACATTCCAATGTAATTTACAACCTAGGAACACGACTTCCAGAAAGGCTCTGCTGCCCTACTCCCCAGATTTGGGAATGGAGAAATGCTGCCTCCTTGAGGCCACTTCCCACAACAGCAGCTTTAAACCCATTGCTAAAGGTCACTAAATATTCACCAAACTTGCAGTTCGGGAAATGACACCTGCTCTCTAAAAAAACGCTGGGGTGGAAAATCGACCAAATAACTCAAAAGAGGGCAACCTTCCAAGAAGACAATTTCAAGAGTTATATCGTACTGCCAATTGTTTCCTTTTTTTAACGGAAAAGAAAACGGCGGAGAAAAATGATGAGTTTTACGAATTTTCAAAGACATGCAAACCCAAATTACAAAAACCTATCAGCTCACAGCAGCCAGAAGGGCCGTTAGCATCAATGCTGTAAACAATAAATGCTGAAGCGATTGTGGAGAAATGCGTACCCTCGATTCTAAGGGGGACGTGGTAAGAGCCACTAATGAAAACACAAAGAAGGTGCTTTGAAAAGGGAAACACGGTGCTACCAGTCAATCAATCACACCCACTGCTGGGCCTATCACCTGAGAAAATGAGAATCAAAAAGTCACAGGCTGGCAATCCTGCACTCCAACAATATTTACCATAGCCAACACTTGGAAGCAATGAAAATGTCCATCAACCGAGGAATGCACAAAGAAGAAGTGGTCCACGTACACAGTGGAAAATTACTCCAATAAAAAATAAAAATTAAATTTAAAAATCCAACAAAAGTAAGGAGACATCAGCTTGTGTGGGTTTGTCCGGGCACACTCCACTCTAATTTATAACCGAGAAACACCACAGGCCGCCAGGGCTTTTCCCTAGTTCCCAGGGTGGGGAACATAGAAAGGCTGCCGCCCTCTGGCAGTTACCTGCAAAAGCAGTTTTAAAGCCTGTGCTAATGGTCATTTCATAGGAACAAGTACTGCAGAACTGTAAAAGAAACCTGCCCTCAAAATGTCTTCAGGGAGGTAACGGCCAAAACATTTCAAAAGGTGACACGTACGTTAAGAGAACACTTTGAAGAACTAAGGGGTAATCACTGCTTGAAAAATAAAAAGGACATGCCTTAAAGCTCAATTTCAACGGATTATGAGGCACATGCGAATTCAACCAAAAAGAGGTATCAGCTCACACTTGTCAGAATAACCATGAGCAAGAAAACTACAAACAATAAATGCTGAAGGTGTTGCGGAGAAATGCATACCCTCAACTTCAAGGGGGACGGAAGTTGGAAAGGGCCACGAATGAGAACAGAATGGAGGTGCCTTAAAAAGGTAAACATTGTGCTACCATATGATCCAGCAGGCCCACTCCTCCACCTATAATCTAAGAAGAGAGAATTGGAAAGACACAGGCAGGCAAATCTGCATTGCCCAGTATTACAATAGCCAAGATATGGAAGTAACCAAAAAGACCACCAACAGATGGGTGGGCAAAGAAGAACTCCTCCATGTACAGATGGAATATTCGCTAGTGAAAAAAATGAAACAATGCCATTTGCAGCACCATAGATGAGTCTAGACGTAAACACGCCACGTGTACTAAGTGAGAAAGCAAAAGGCACATATCCTATCATATCACTTTCAGGAGTTACTTAAAAATTGATACCAATGAAGATATTTCCACAGAGAAAGGCAATCACAGATTCATTAAAAAACTTATGGTTCACCAAATAGAAAGGGATGAGGATTGGATACATTGCCATATTGGGGTTAACAGAGATATACAAACCATGTGAAATATATAACCCCCAAAGACGTACGGAAGACCAGGAGAAGACTACTCAACATTGTGTCATAACCTACATTGGCAAAGGATGCGAGGAAGAATAGATACACGTATATGTGTGAAAGAACCACATCTTGCACACCTAGAACAAACAAACCATTGTAATCAAATTTGCTGGGATAAAAAATAAAAAGTAAGTTACAAATACGAACAAGAAGTAATGAGACATAAAGTTAAAGGGCTTTTTCCTGGCACATTCCATTCTAATATACAACCTAGAACACCACTTCCATTAAGGCTCTGTTTCCCTAGGAACCAAATTTGGTAAAGGAGAAATGCTGCCACCTAGTGGCCGTTTCCTGCAAGAGCAGCTTTAAAGTCACAGCTAATGGTCACTTAACATTCACAAGGACTCAGGGCTGTAAAGGACACTTGCCCTAAATATTTGTGCTGAAGTAGGGAATGGACAAAAAATTCAAAACAGGCAAATGTTTCAAGAAGAGATTAGGAAGAGTTAAGTTTTACTCACACTCTTTTTAAAAAAAAGGAAAATGGATAAAAGCTCAACCTCAGGGAGTGTTAGACGCATGCAATCTAATCTACAAAAAGTTTCAACTTACACCAGTTGGCTGACCATCAGCAAAAAGTCTACAAACAATAAATGCTGAAGGGGTTTTAGAGAACTGTGTACCCTCTGCCTGCTGGTGAGACGTAAAGGGGTAACAGCCAATAATGAGAACAGAAAGGAGCTGCGTTTAAAAGTAAAAATGGAGGTACTATTCAATCCAGCAGGCGCACCATTGGACCTCTCACCCGAGAAGACAATCGAGAAGACACAGGCCGCAAAAGCTGCAGTGCAGCCTTATTCACAATAGCCAAGACAGTGAAGCAATCAAAATGTCCAACAACAGGTAAATGGATAAAGAAGAAGTGGTCCGTGTACACAGTGGAATATTAGCCATGGAAGACAATGAACCATTGCTCTTTGAGGCACCACAAATGAGTCTGGAGATAATCACGAAAGATGAGGTAAGTTGGAAAGCAAAAGACCTGTGTTCTATGATAGCACTTATAGGCGTTATCTAATAACTGACACAAATGAACATATTTCCACAGAGAAAGACACTCACAGATTTAGAAAACAAACTATGCTCATCTAAAACGACAGGTGGGGGGAATGGATAAATTAAGAGTAGTGTTACTATACGTATACAAACACATATGATATACATATCTCAAAAAGACCAACCATATAGCAAGGGACGTCTGCGGAACCCTCTGTAACATTTTACATGGGAAGAGGATCTGTACTTGAATAGACATATATAATGTGCAAATGAACCAGATTGTGTACACCTAGGACAAACAATATTCTAAGCTTTACCCCAATTAAAACACTTTTAAAAACCAAGAAGAAATAATGACACATAAACTTATGGGGGTTTCTCCACGCACATTCCAATGTAATTTACAACCTAGGAACACGACTTCCAGAAAGGCTCTGCTGCCCTACTCCCCAGATTTGGGAATGGAGAAATGCTGCCTCCTTGAGGCCACTTCCCACAACAGCAGCTTTAAACCCATTGCTAAAGGTCACTAAATATTCACCAAACTTGCAGTTCGGGAAATGACACCTGCTCTCTAAAAAAACGCTGGGGTGGAAAATCGACCAAATAACTCAAAAGAGGGCAACCTTCCAAGAAGACAATTTCAAGAGTTATATCGTACTGCCAATTGTTTCCTTTTTTTAACGGAAAAGAAAACGGCGGAGAAAAATGATGAGTTTTACGAATTTTCAAAGACATGCAAACCCAAATTACAAAAACCTATCAGCTCACAGCAGCCAGAAGGGCCGTTAGCATCAATGCTGTAAACAATAAATGCTGAAGCGATTGTGGAGAAATGCGTACCCTCGATTCTAAGGGGGACGTGGTAAGAGCCACTAATGAAAACACAAAGAAGGTGCTTTGAAAAGGGAAACACGGTGCTACCAGTCAATCAATCACACCCACTGCTGGGCCTATCACCTGAGAAAATGAGAATCAAAAAGTCACAGGCTGGCAATCCTGCACTCCAACAATATTTACCATAGCCAACACTTGGAAGCAATGAAAATGTCCATCAACCGAGGAATGCACAAAGAAGAAGTGGTCCACGTACACAGTGGAAAATTACTCCAATAAAAAATAAAAATTAAATTTAAAAATCCAACAAAAGTAAGGAGACATCAGCTTGTGTGGGTTTGTCCGGGCACACTCCACTCTAATTTATAACCGAGAAACACCACAGGCCGCCAGGGCTTTTCCCTAGTTCCCAGGGTGGGGAACATAGAAAGGCTGCCGCCCTCTGGCAGTTACCTGCAAAAGCAGTTTTAAAGCCTGTGCTAATGGTCATTTCATAGGAACAAGTACTGCAGAACTGTAAAAGAAACCTGCCCTCAAAATGTCTTCAGGGAGGTAACGGCCAAAACATTTCAAAAGGTGACACGTACGTTAAGAGAACACTTTGAAGAACTAAGGGGTAATCACTGCTTGAAAAATAAAAAGGACATGCCTTAAAGCTCAATTTCAACGGATTATGAGGCACATGCGAATTCAACCAAAAAGAGGTATCAGCTCACACTTGTCAGAATAACCATGAGCAAGAAAACTACAAACAATAAATGCTGAAGGTGTTGCGGAGAAATGCATACCCTCAACTTCAAGGGGGACGGAAGTTGGAAAGGGCCACGAATGAGAACAGAATGGAGGTGCCTTAAAAAGGTAAACATTGTGCTACCATATGATCCAGCAGGCCCACTCCTCCACCTATAATCTAAGAAGAGAGAATTGGAAAGACACAGGCAGGCAAATCTGCATTGCCCAGTATTACAATAGCCAAGATATGGAAGTAACCAAAAAGACCACCAACAGATGGGTGGGCAAAGAAGAACTCCTCCATGTACAGATGGAATATTCGCTAGTGAAAAAAATGAAACAATGCCATTTGCAGCACCATAGATGAGTCTAGACGTAAACACGCCACGTGTACTAAGTGAGAAAGCAAAAGGCACATATCCTATCATATCACTTTCAGGAGTTACTTAAAAATTGATACCAATGAAGATATTTCCACAGAGAAAGGCAATCACAGATTCATTAAAAAACTTATGGTTCACCAAATAGAAAGGGATGAGGATTGGATACATTGCCATATTGGGGTTAACAGAGATATACAAACCATGTGAAATATATAACCCCCAAAGACGTACGGAAGACCAGGAGAAGACTACTCAACATTGTGTCATAACCTACATTGGCAAAGGATGCGAGGAAGAATAGATACACGTATATGTGTGAAAGAACCACATCTTGCACACCTAGAACAAACAAACCATTGTAATCAAATTTGCTGGGATAAAAAATAAAAAGTAAGTTACAAATACGAACAAGAAGTAATGAGACATAAAGTTAAAGGGCTTTTTCCTGGCACATTCCATTCTAATATACAACCTAGAACACCACTTCCATTAAGGCTCTGTTTCCCTAGGAACCAAATTTGGTAAAGGAGAAATGCTGCCACCTAGTGGCCGTTTCCTGCAAGAGCAGCTTTAAAGTCACAGCTAATGGTCACTTAACATTCACAAGGACTCAGGGCTGTAAAGGACACTTGCCCTAAATATTTGTGCTGAAGTAGGGAATGGACAAAAAATTCAAAACAGGCAAATGTTTCAAGAAGAGATTAGGAAGAGTTAAGTTTTACTCACACTCTTTTTAAAAAAAAGGAAAATGGATAAAAGCTCAACCTCAGGGAGTGTTAGACGCATGCAATCTAATCTACAAAAAGTTTCAACTTACACCAGTTGGCTGACCATCAGCAAAAAGTCTACAAACAATAAATGCTGAAGGGGTTTTAGAGAACTGTGTACCCTCTGCCTGCTGGTGAGACGTAAAGGGGTAACAGCCAATAATGAGAACAGAAAGGAGCTGCGTTTAAAAGTAAAAATGGAGGTACTATTCAATCCAGCAGGCGCACCATTGGACCTCTCACCCGAGAAGACAATCGAGAAGACACAGGCCGCAAAAGCTGCAGTGCAGCCTTATTCACAATAGCCAAGACAGTGAAGCAATCAAAATGTCCAACAACAGGTAAATGGATAAAGAAGAAGTGGTCCGTGTACACAGTGGAATATTAGCCATGGAAGACAATGAACCATTGCTCTTTGAGGCACCACAAATGAGTCTGGAGATAATCACGAAAGATGAGGTAAGTTGGAAAGCAAAAGACCTGTGTTCTATGATAGCACTTATAGGCGTTATCTAATAACTGACACAAATGAACATATTTCCACAGAGAAAGACACTCACAGATTTAGAAAACAAACTATGCTCATCTAAAACGACAGGTGGGGGGAATGGATAAATTAAGAGTAGTGTTACTATACGTATACAAACACATATGATATACATATCTCAAAAAGACCAACCATATAGCAAGGGACGTCTGCGGAACCCTCTGTAACATTTTACATGGGAAGAGGATCTGTACTTGAATAGACATATATAATGTGCAAATGAACCAGATTGTGTACACCTAGGACAAACAATATTCTAAGCTTTACCCCAATTAAAACACTTTTAAAAACCAAGAAGAAATAATGACACATAAACTTATGGGGGTTTCTCCACGCACATTCCAATGTAATTTACAACCTAGGAACACGACTTCCAGAAAGGCTCTGCTGCCCTACTCCCCAGATTTGGGAATGGAGAAATGCTGCCTCCTTGAGGCCACTTCCCACAACAGCAGCTTTAAACCCATTGCTAAAGGTCACTAAATATTCACCAAACTTGCAGTTCGGGAAATGACACCTGCTCTCTAAAAAAACGCTGGGGTGGAAAATCGACCAAATAACTCAAAAGAGGGCAACCTTCCAAGAAGACAATTTCAAGAGTTATATCGTACTGCCAATTGTTTCCTTTTTTTAACGGAAAAGAAAACGGCGGAGAAAAATGATGAGTTTTACGAATTTTCAAAGACATGCAAACCCAAATTACAAAAACCTATCAGCTCACAGCAGCCAGAAGGGCCGTTAGCATCAATGCTGTAAACAATAAATGCTGAAGCGATTGTGGAGAAATGCGTACCCTCGATTCTAAGGGGGACGTGGTAAGAGCCACTAATGAAAACACAAAGAAGGTGCTTTGAAAAGGGAAACACGGTGCTACCAGTCAATCAATCACACCCACTGCTGGGCCTATCACCTGAGAAAATGAGAATCAAAAAGTCACAGGCTGGCAATCCTGCACTCCAACAATATTTACCATAGCCAACACTTGGAAGCAATGAAAATGTCCATCAACCGAGGAATGCACAAAGAAGAAGTGGTCCACGTACACAGTGGAAAATTACTCCAATAAAAAATAAAAATTAAATTTAAAAATCCAACAAAAGTAAGGAGACATCAGCTTGTGTGGGTTTGTCCGGGCACACTCCACTCTAATTTATAACCGAGAAACACCACAGGCCGCCAGGGCTTTTCCCTAGTTCCCAGGGTGGGGAACATAGAAAGGCTGCCGCCCTCTGGCAGTTACCTGCAAAAGCAGTTTTAAAGCCTGTGCTAATGGTCATTTCATAGGAACAAGTACTGCAGAACTGTAAAAGAAACCTGCCCTCAAAATGTCTTCAGGGAGGTAACGGCCAAAACATTTCAAAAGGTGACACGTACGTTAAGAGAACACTTTGAAGAACTAAGGGGTAATCACTGCTTGAAAAATAAAAAGGACATGCCTTAAAGCTCAATTTCAACGGATTATGAGGCACATGCGAATTCAACCACAAAGAGGTATCAGCTCACACTTGTCAGAATAACCATGAGCAAGAAAACTACAAACAATAAATGCTGAAGGTGTTGCGGAGAAATGCATACCCTCAACTTCAAGGGGGACGGAAGTTGGAAAGGGCCACGAATGAGAACAGAATGGAGGTGCCTTAAAAAGGTAAACATTGTGCTACCATATGATCCAGCAGGCCCACTCCTCCACCTATAATCTAAGAAGAGAGAATTGGAAAGACACAGGCAGGCAAATCTGCATTGCCCAGTATTACAATAGCCAAGATATGGAAGTAACCAAAAAGACCACCAACAGATGGGTGGGCAAAGAAGAACTCCTCCATGTACAGATGGAATATTCGCTAGTGAAAAAAATGAAACAATGCCATTTGCAGCACCATAGATGAGTCTAGACGTAAACACGCCACGTGTACTAAGTGAGAAAGCAAAAGGCACATATCCTATCATATCACTTTCAGGAGTTACTTAAAAATTGATACCAATGAAGATATTTCCACAGAGAAAGGCAATCACAGATTCATTAAAAAACTTATGGTTCACCAAATAGAAAGGGATGAGGATTGGATACATTGCCATATTGGGGTTAACAGAGATATACAAACCATGTGAAATATATAACCCCCAAAGACGTACGGAAGACCAGGAGAAGACTACTCAACATTGTGTCATAACCTACATTGGCAAAGGATGCGAGGAAGAATAGATACACGTATATGTGTGAAAGAACCACATCTTGCACACCTAGAACAAACAAACCATTGTAATCAAATTTGCTGGGATAAAAAATAAAAAGTAAGTTACAAATACGAACAAGAAGTAATGAGACATAAAGTTAAAGGGCTTTTTCCTGGCACATTCCATTCTAATATACAACCTAGAACACCACTTCCATTAAGGCTCTGTTTCCCTAGGAACCAAATTTGGTAAAGGAGAAATGCTGCCACCTAGTGGCCGTTTCCTGCAAGAGCAGCTTTAAAGTCACAGCTAATGGTCACTTAACATTCACAAGGACTCAGGGCTGTAAAGGACACTTGCCCTAAATATTTGTGCTGAAGTAGGGAATGGACAAAAAATTCAAAACAGGCAAATGTTTCAAGAAGAGATTAGGAAGAGTTAAGTTTTACTCACACTCTTTTTAAAAAAAAGGAAAATGGATAAAAGCTCAACCTCAGGGAGTGTTAGACGCATGCAATCTAATCTACAAAAAGTTTCAACTTACACCAGTTGGCTGACCATCAGCAAAAAGTCTACAAACAATAAATGCTGAAGGGGTTTTAGAGAACTGTGTACCCTCTGCCTGCTGGTGAGACGTAAAGGGGTAACAGCCAATAATGAGAACAGAAAGGAGCTGCGTTTAAAAGTAAAAATGGAGGTACTATTCAATCCAGCAGGCGCACCATTGGACCTCTCACCCGAGAAGACAATCGAGAAGACACAGGCCGCAAAAGCTGCAGTGCAGCCTTATTCACAATAGCCAAGACAGTGAAGCAATCAAAATGTCCAACAACAGGTAAATGGATAAAGAAGAAGTGGTCCGTGTACACAGTGGAATATTAGCCATGGAAGACAATGAACCATTGCTCTTTGAGGCACCACAAATGAGTCTGGAGATAATCACGAAAGATGAGGTAAGTTGGAAAGCAAAAGACCTGTGTTCTATGATAGCACTTATAGGCGTTATCTAATAACTGACACAAATGAACATATTTCCACAGAGAAAGACACTCACAGATTTAGAAAACAAACTATGCTCATCTAAAACGACAGGTGGGGGGAATGGATAAATTAAGAGTAGTGTTACTATACGTATACAAACACATATGATATACATATCTCAAAAAGACCAACCATATAGCAAGGGACGTCTGCGGAACCCTCTGTAACATTTTACATGGGAAGAGGATCTGTACTTGAATAGACATATATAATGTGCAAATGAACCAGATTGTGTACACCTAGGACAAACAATATTCTAAGCTTTACCCCAATTAAAACACTTTTAAAAACCAAGAAGAAATAATGACACATAAACTTATGGGGGTTTCTCCACGCACATTCCAATGTAATTTACAACCTAGGAACACGACTTCCAGAAAGGCTCTGCTGCCCTACTCCCCAGATTTGGGAATGGAGAAATGCTGCCTCCTTGAGGCCACTTCCCACAACAGCAGCTTTAAACCCATTGCTAAAGGTCACTAAATATTCACCAAACTTGCAGTTCGGGAAATGACACCTGCTCTCTAAAAAAACGCTGGGGTGGAAAATCGACCAAATAACTCAAAAGAGGGCAACCTTCCAAGAAGACAATTTCAAGAGTTATATCGTACTGCCAATTGTTTCCTTTTTTTAACGGAAAAGAAAACGGCGGAGAAAAATGATGAGTTTTACGAATTTTCAAAGACATGCAAACCCAAATTACAAAAACCTATCAGCTCACAGCAGCCAGAAGGGCCGTTAGCATCAATGCTGTAAACAATAAATGCTGAAGCGATTGTGGAGAAATGCGTACCCTCGATTCTAAGGGGGACGTGGTAAGAGCCACTAATGAAAACACAAAGAAGGTGCTTTGAAAAGGGAAACACGGTGCTACCAGTCAATCAATCACACCCACTGCTGGGCCTATCACCTGAGAAAATGAGAATCAAAAAGTCACAGGCTGGCAATCCTGCACTCCAACAATATTTACCATAGCCAACACTTGGAAGCAATGAAAATGTCCATCAACCGAGGAATGCACAAAGAAGAAGTGGTCCACGTACACAGTGGAAAATTACTCCAATAAAAAATAAAAATTAAATTTAAAAATCCAACAAAAGTAAGGAGACATCAGCTTGTGTGGGTTTGTCCGGGCACACTCCACTCTAATTTATAACCGAGAAACACCACAGGCCGCCAGGGCTTTTCCCTAGTTCCCAGGGTGGGGAACATAGAAAGGCTGCCGCCCTCTGGCAGTTACCTGCAAAAGCAGTTTTAAAGCCTGTGCTAATGGTCATTTCATAGGAACAAGTACTGCAGAACTGTAAAAGAAACCTGCCCTCAAAATGTCTTCAGGGAGGTAACGGCCAAAACATTTCAAAAGGTGACACGTACGTTAAGAGAACACTTTGAAGAACTAAGGGGTAATCACTGCTTGAAAAATAAAAAGGACATGCCTTAAAGCTCAATTTCAACGGATTATGAGGCACATGCGAATTCAACCACAAAGAGGTATCAGCTCACACTTGTCAGAATAACCATGAGCAAGAAAACTACAAACAATAAATGCTGAAGGTGTTGCGGAGAAATGCATACCCTCAACTTCAAGGGGGACGGAAGTTGGAAAGGGCCACGAATGAGAACAGAATGGAGGTGCCTTAAAAAGGTCAACATTGTGCTACCATATGATCCAGCAGGCCCACTCCTCCACCTATAATCTAAGAAGAGAGAATTGGAAAGACACAGGCAGGCAAATCTGCATTGCCCAGTATTACAATAGCCAAGATATGGAAGTAACCAAAAAGACCACCAACAGATGGGTGGGCAAAGAAGAACTCCTCCATGTACAGATGGAATATTCGCTAGTGAAAAAAATGAAACAATGCCATTTGCAGCACCATAGATGAGTCTAGACGTAAACACGCCACGTGTACTAAGTGAGAAAGCAAAAGGCACATATCCTATCATATCACTTTCAGGAGTTACTTAAAAATTGATACCAATGAAGATATTTCCACAGAGAAAGGCAATCACAGATTCATTAAAAAACTTATGGTTCACCAAATAGAAAGGGATGAGGATTGGATACATTGCCATATTGGGGTTAACAGAGATATACAAACCATGTGAAATATATAACCCCCAAAGACGTACGGAAGACCAGGAGAAGACTACTCAACATTGTGTCATAACCTACATTGGCAAAGGATGCGAGGAAGAATAGATACACGTATATGTGTGAAAGAACCACATCTTGCACACCTAGAACAAACAAACCATTGTAATCAAATTTGCTGGGATAAAAAATAAAAAGTAAGTTACAAATACGAACAAGAAGTAATGAGACATAAAGTTAAAGGGCTTTTTCCTGGCACATTCCATTCTAATATACAACCTAGAACACCACTTCCATTAAGGCTCTGTTTCCCTAGGAACCAAATTTGGTAAAGGAGAAATGCTGCCACCTAGTGGCCGTTTCCTGCAAGAGCAGCTTTAAAGTCACAGCTAATGGTCACTTAACATTCACAAGGACTCAGGGCTGTAAAGGACACTTGCCCTAAATATTTGTGCTGAAGTAGGGAATGGACAAAAAATTCAAAACAGGCAAATGTTTCAAGAAGAGATTAGGAAGAGTTAAGTTTTACTCACACTCTTTTTAAAAAAAAGGAAAATGGATAAAAGCTCAACCTCAGGGAGTGTTAGACGCATGCAATCTAATCTACAAAAAGTTTCAACTTACACCAGTTGGCTGACCATCAGCAAAAAGTCTACAAACAATAAATGCTGAAGGGGTTTTAGAGAACTGTGTACCCTCTGCCTGCTGGTGAGACGTAAAGGGGTAACAGCCAATAATGAGAACAGAAAGGAGCTGCGTTTAAAAGTAAAAATGGAGGTACTATTCAATCCAGCAGGCGCACCATTGGACCTCTCACCCGAGAAGACAATCGAGAAGACACAGGCCGCAAAAGCTGCAGTGCAGCCTTATTCACAATAGCCAAGACAGTGAAGCAATCAAAATGTCCAACAACAGGTAAATGGATAAAGAAGAAGTGGTCCGTGTACACAGTGGAATATTAGCCATGGAAGACAATGAACCATTGCTCTTTGAGGCACCACAAATGAGTCTGGAGATAATCACGAAAGATGAGGTAAGTTGGAAAGCAAAAGACCTGTGTTCTATGATAGCACTTATAGGCGTTATCTAATAACTGACACAAATGAACATATTTCCACAGAGAAAGACACTCACAGATTTAGAAAACAAACTATGCTCATCTAAAACGACAGGTGGGGGGAATGGATAAATTAAGAGTAGTGTTACTATACGTATACAAACACATATGATATACATATCTCAAAAAGACCAACCATATAGCAAGGGACGTCTGCGGAACCCTCTGTAACATTTTACATGGGAAGAGGATCTGTACTTGAATAGACATATATAATGTGCAAATGAACCAGATTGTGTACACCTAGGACAAACAATATTCTAAGCTTTACCCCAATTAAAACACTTTTAAAAACCAAGAAGAAATAATGACACATAAACTTATGGGGGTTTCTCCACGCACATTCCAATGTAATTTACAACCTAGGAACACGACTTCCAGAAAGGCTCTGCTGCCCTACTCCCCAGATTTGGGAATGGAGAAATGCTGCCTCCTTGAGGCCACTTCCCACAACAGCAGCTTTAAACCCATTGCTAAAGGTCACTAAATATTCACCAAACTTGCAGTTCGGGAAATGACACCTGCTCTCTAAAAAAACGCTGGGGTGGAAAATCGACCAAATAACTCAAAAGAGGGCAACCTTCCAAGAAGACAATTTCAAGAGTTATATCGTACTGCCAATTGTTTCCTTTTTTTAACGGAAAAGAAAACGGCGGAGAAAAATGATGAGTTTTACGAATTTTCAAAGACATGCAAACCCAAATTACAAAAACCTATCAGCTCACAGCAGCCAGAAGGGCCGTTAGCATCAATGCTGTAAACAATAAATGCTGAAGCGATTGTGGAGAAATGCGTACCCTCGATTCTAAGGGGGACGTGGTAAGAGCCACTAATGAAAACACAAAGAAGGTGCTTTGAAAAGGGAAACACGGTGCTACCAGTCAATCAATCACACCCACTGCTGGGCCTATCACCTGAGAAAATGAGAATCAAAAAGTCACAGGCTGGCAATCCTGCACTCCAACAATATTTACCATAGCCAACACTTGGAAGCAATGAAAATGTCCATCAACCGAGGAATGCACAAAGAAGAAGTGGTCCACGTACACAGTGGAAAATTACTCCAATAAAAAATAAAAATTAAATTTAAAAATCCAACAAAAGTAAGGAGACATCAGCTTGTGTGGGTTTGTCCGGGCACACTCCACTCTAATTTATAACCGAGAAACACCACAGGCCGCCAGGGCTTTTCCCTAGTTCCCAGGGTGGGGAACATAGAAAGGCTGCCGCCCTCTGGCAGTTACCGGCAAAAGCAGTTTTAAAGCCTGTGCTAATGGTCATTTCATAGGAACAAGTACTGCAGAACTGTAAATGAAACCTGCCCTCAAAATGTCTTCAGGGAGGTAACGGCCAAAACATTTCAAAAGGTGACACGTACGTTAAGAGAACACTTTGAAGAACTAAGGGGTAATCACTGCTTGAAAAATAAAAAGGACATGCCTTAAAGCTCAATTTCAACGGATTATGAGGCACATGCGAATTCAACCACAAAGAGGTATCAGCTCACACTTGTCAGAATAACCATGAGCAAGAAAACTACAAACAATAAATGCTGAAGGTGTTGTGGAGAAATGCATACCCTCAACTTCAAGGGGGACGGAAGTTGGAAAGGGCCACGAATGAGAACAGAATGGAGGTGCCTTAAAAAGGTCAACATTGTGCTACCATATGATCCAGCAGGCCCACTCCTCCACCTATAATCTAAGAAGAGAGAATTGGAAAGACACAGGCAGGCAAATCTGCATTGCCCAGTATTACAATAGCCAAGATATGGAAGTAACCAAAAAGACCACCAACAGATGGGTGGGCAAAGAAGAACTCCTCCATGTACAGATGGAATATTCGCTAGTGAAAAAAATGAAACAATGCCATTTGCAGCACCATAGATGAGTCTAGACGTAAACACGCCACGTGTACTAAGTGAGAAAGCAAAAGGCACATATCCTATCATATCACTTTCAGGAGTTACTTAAAAATTGATACCAATGAAGATATTTCCACAGAGAAAGGCAATCACAGATTCATTAAAAAACTTATGGTTCACCAAATAGAAAGGGATGAGGATTGGATACATTGCCATATTGGGGTTAACAGAGATATACAAACCATGTGAAATATATAACCCCCAAAGACGTACGGAAGACCAGGAGAAGACTACTCAACATTGTGTCATAACCTACATTGGCAAAGGATGCGAGGAAGAATAGATACACGTATATGTGTGAAAGAACCACATCTTGCACACCTAGAACAAACAAACCATTGTAATCAAATTTGCTGGGATAAAAAATAAAAAGTAAGTTACAAATACGAACAAGAAGTAATGAGACATAAAGTTAAAGGGCTTTTTCCTGGCACATTCCATTCTAATATACAACCTAGAACACCACTTCCATTAAGGCTCTGTTTCCCTAGGAACCAAATTTGGTAAAGGAGAAATGCTGCCACCTAGTGGCCGTTTCCTGCAAGAGCAGCTTTAAAGTCACAGCTAATGGTCACTTAACATTCACAAGGACTCAGGGCTGTAAAGGACACTTGCCCTAAATATTTGTGCTGAAGTAGGGAATGGACAAAAAATTCAAAACAGGCAAATGTTTCAAGAAGAGATTAGGAAGAGTTAAGTTTTACTCACACTCTTTTTAAAAAAAAGGAAAATGGATAAAAGCTCAACCTCAGGGAGTGTTAGACGCATGCAATCTAATCTACAAAAAGTTTCAACTTACACCAGTTGGCTGACCATCAGCAAAAAGTCTACAAACAATAAATGCTGAAGGGGTTTTAGAGAACTGTGTACCCTCTGCCTGCTGGTGAGACGTAAAGGGGTAACAGCCAATAATGAGAACAGAAAGGAGCTGCGTTTAAAAGTAAAAATGGAGGTACTATTCAATCCAGCAGGCGCACCATTGGACCTCTCACCCGAGAAGACAATCGAGAAGACACAGGCCGCAAAAGCTGCAGTGCAGCCTTATTCACAATAGCCAAGACAGTGAAGCAATCAAAATGTCCAACAACAGGTAAATGGATAAAGAAGAAGTGGTCCGTGTACACAGTGGAATATTAGCCATGGAAGACAATGAACCATTGCTCTTTGAGGCACCACAAATGAGTCTGGAGATAATCACGAAAGATGAGGTAAGTTGGAAAGCAAAAGACCTGTGTTCTATGATAGCACTTATAGGCGTTATCTAATAACTGACACAAATGAACATATTTCCACAGAGAAAGACACTCACAGATTTAGAAAACAAACTATGCTCATCTAAAACGACAGGTGGGGGGAATGGATAAATTAAGAGTAGTGTTACTATACGTATACAAACACATATGATATACATATCTCAAAAAGACCAACCATATAGCAAGGGACGTCTGCGGAACCCTCTGTAACATTTTACATGGGAAGAGGATCTGTACTTGAATAGACATATATAATGTGCAAATGAACCAGATTGTGTACACCTAGGACAAACAATATTCTAAGCTTTACCCCAATTAAAACACTTTTAAAAACCAAGAAGAAATAATGACACATAAACTTATGGGGGTTTCTCCACGCACATTCCAATGTAATTTACAACCTAGGAACACGACTTCCAGAAAGGCTCTGCTGCCCTACTCCCCAGATTTGGGAATGGAGAAATGCTGCCTCCTTGAGGCCACTTCCCACAACAGCAGCTTTAAACCCATTGCTAAAGGTCACTAAATATTCACCAAACTTGCAGTTCGGGAAATGACACCTGCTCTCTAAAAAAACGCTGGGGTGGAAAATCGACCAAATAACTCAAAAGAGGGCAACCTTCCAAGAAGACAATTTCAAGAGTTATATCGTACTGCCAATTGTTTCCTTTTTTTAACGGAAAAGAAAACGGCGGAGAAAAATGATGAGTTTTACGAATTTTCAAAGACATGCAAACCCAAATTACAAAAACCTATCAGCTCACAGCAGCCAGAAGGGCCGTTAGCATCAATGCTGTAAACAATAAATGCTGAAGCGATTGTGGAGAAATGCGTACCCTCGATTCTAAGGGGGACGTGGTAAGAGCCACTAATGAAAACACAAAGAAGGTGCTTTGAAAAGGGAAACACGGTGCTACCAGTCAATCAATCACACCCACTGCTGGGCCTATCACCTGAGAAAATGAGAATCAAAAAGTCACAGGCTGGCAATCCTGCACTCCAACAATATTTACCATAGCCAACACTTGGAAGCAATGAAAATGTCCATCAACCGAGGAATGCACAAAGAAGAAGTGGTCCACGTACACAGTGGAAAATTACTCCAATAAAAAATAAAAATTAAATTTAAAAATCCAACAAAAGTAAGGAGACATCAGCTTGTGTGGGTTTGTCCGGGCACACTCCACTCTAATTTATAACCGAGAAACACCACAGGCCGCCAGGGCTTTTCCCTAGTTCCCAGGGTGGGGAACATAGAAAGGCTGCCGCCCTCTGGCAGTTACCTGCAAAAGCAGTTTTAAAGCCTGTGCTAATGGTCATTTCATAGGAACAAGTACTGCAGAACTGTAAAAGAAACCTGCCCTCAAAATGTCTTCAGGGAGGTAACGGCCAAAACATTTCAAAAGGTGACACGTACGTTAAGAGAACACTTTGAAGAACTAAGGGGTAATCACTGCTTGAAAAATAAAAAGGACATGCCTTAAAGCTCAATTTCAACGGATTATGAGGCACATGCGAATTCAACCACAAAGAGGTATCAGCTCACACTTGTCAGAATAACCATGAGCAAGAAAACTACAAACAATAAATGCTGAAGGTGTTGCGGAGAAATGCATACCCTCAACTTCAAGGGGGACGGAAGTTGGAAAGGGCCACGAATGAGAACAGAATGGAGGTGCCTTAAAAAGGTAAACATTGTGCTACCATATGATCCAGCAGGCCCACTCCTCCACCTATAATCTAAGAAGAGAGAATTGGAAAGACACAGGCAGGCAAATCTGCATTGCCCAGTATTACAATAGCCAAGATATGGAAGTAACCAAAAAGACCACCAACAGATGGGTGGGCAAAGAAGAACTCCTCCATGTACAGATGGAATATTCGCTAGTGAAAAAAATGAAACAATGCCATTTGCAGCACCATAGATGAGTCTAGACGTAAACACGCCACGTGTACTAAGTGAGAAAGCAAAAGGCACATATCCTATCATATCACTTTCAGGAGTTACTTAAAAATTGATACCAATGAAGATATTTCCACAGAGAAAGGCAATCACAGATTCATTAAAAAACTTATGGTTCACCAAATAGAAAGGGATGAGGATTGGATACATTGCCATATTGGGGTTAACAGAGATATACAAACCATGTGAAATATATAACCCCCAAAGACGTACGGAAGACCAGGAGAAGACTACTCAACATTGTGTCATAACCTACATTGGCAAAGGATGCGAGGAAGAATAGATACACGTATATGTGTGAAAGAACCACATCTTGCACACCTAGAACAAACAAACCATTGTAATCAAATTTGCTGGGATAAAAAATAAAAAGTAAGTTACAAATACGAACAAGAAGTAATGAGACATAAAGTTAAAGGGCTTTTTCCTGGCACATTCCATTCTAATATACAACCTAGAACACCACTTCCATTAAGGCTCTGTTTCCCTAGGAACCAAATTTGGTAAAGGAGAAATGCTGCCACCTAGTGGCCGTTTCCTGCAAGAGCAGCTTTAAAGTCACAGCTAATGGTCACTTAACATTCACAAGGACTCAGGGCTGTAAAGGACACTTGCCCTAAATATTTGTGCTGAAGTAGGGAATGGACAAAAAATTCAAAACAGGCAAATGTTTCAAGAAGAGATTAGGAAGAGTTAAGTTTTACTCACACTCTTTTTAAAAAAAAGGAAAATGGATAAAAGCTCAACCTCAGGGAGTGTTAGACGCATGCAATCTAATCTACAAAAAGTTTCAACTTACACCAGTTGGCTGACCATCAGCAAAAAGTCTACAAACAATAAATGCTGAAGGGGTTTTAGAGAACTGTGTACCCTCTGCCTGCTGGTGAGACGTAAAGGGGTAACAGCCAATAATGAGAACAGAAAGGAGCTGCGTTTAAAAGTAAAAATGGAGGTACTATTCAATCCAGCAGGCGCACCATTGGACCTCTCACCCGAGAAGACAATCGAGAAGACACAGGCCGCAAAAGCTGCAGTGCAGCCTTATTCACAATAGCCAAGACAGTGAAGCAATCAAAATGTCCAACAACAGGTAAATGGATAAAGAAGAAGTGGTCCGTGTACACAGTGGAATATTAGCCATGGAAGACAATGAACCATTGCTCTTTGAGGCACCACAAATGAGTCTGGAGATAATCACGAAAGATGAGGTAAGTTGGAAAGCAAAAGACCTGTGTTCTATGATAGCACTTATAGGCGTTATCTAATAACTGACACAAATGAACATATTTCCACAGAGAAAGACACTCACAGATTTAGAAAACAAACTATGCTCATCTAAAACGACAGGTGGGGGGAATGGATAAATTAAGAGTAGTGTTACTATACGTATACAAACACATATGATATACATATCTCAAAAAGACCAACCATATAGCAAGGGACGTCTGCGGAACCCTCTGTAACATTTTACATGGGAAGAGGATCTGTACTTGAATAGACATATATAATGTGCAAATGAACCAGATTGTGTACACCTAGGACAAACAATATTCTAAGCTTTACCCCAATTAAAACACTTTTAAAAACCAAGAAGAAATAATGACACATAAACTTATGGGGGTTTCTCCACGCACATTCCAATGTAATTTACAACCTAGGAACACGACTTCCAGAAAGGCTCTGCTGCCCTACTCCCCAGATTTGGGAATGGAGAAATGCTGCCTCCTTGAGGCCACTTCCCACAACAGCAGCTTTAAACCCATTGCTAAAGGTCACTAAATATTCACCAAACTTGCAGTTCGGGAAATGACACCTGCTCTCTAAAAAAACGCTGGGGTGGAAAATCGACCAAATAACTCAAAAGAGGGCAACCTTCCAAGAAGACAATTTCAAGAGTTATATCGTACTGCCAATTGTTTCCTTTTTTTAACGGAAAAGAAAACGGCGGAGAAAAATGATGAGTTTTACGAATTTTCAAAGACATGCAAACCCAAATTACAAAAACCTATCAGCTCACAGCAGCCAGAAGGGCCGTTAGCATCAATGCTGTAAACAATAAATGCTGAAGCGATTGTGGAGAAATGCGTACCCTCGATTCTAAGGGGGACGTGGTAAGAGCCACTAATGAAAACACAAAGAAGGTGCTTTGAAAAGGGAAACACGGTGCTACCAGTCAATCAATCACACCCACTGCTGGGCCTATCACCTGAGAAAATGAGAATCAAAAAGTCACAGGCTGGCAATCCTGCACTCCAACAATATTTACCATAGCCAACACTTGGAAGCAATGAAAATGTCCATCAACCGAGGAATGCACAAAGAAGAAGTGGTCCACGTACACAGTGGAAAATTACTCCAATAAAAAATAAAAATTAAATTTAAAAATCCAACAAAAGTAAGGAGACATCAGCTTGTGTGGGTTTGTCCGGGCACACTCCACTCTAATTTATAACCGAGAAACACCACAGGCCGCCAGGGCTTTTCCCTAGTTACCAGGGTGGGGAACATAGAAAGGCTGCCGCCCTCTGGCAGTTACCTGCAAAAGCAGTTTTAAAGCCTGTGCTAATGGTCATTTCATAGGAACAAGTACTGCAGAACTGTAAAAGAAACCTGCCCTCAAAATGTCTTCAGGGAGGTAACGGCCAAAACATTTCAAAAGGTGACACGTACGTTAAGAGAACACTTTGAAGAACTAAGGGGTAATCACTGCTTGAAAAATAAAAAGGACATGCCTTAAAGCTCAATTTCAACGGATTATGAGGCACATGCGAATTCAACCACAAAGAGGTATCAGCTCACACTTGTCAGAATAACCATGAGCAAGAAAACTACAAACAATAAATGCTGAAGGTGTTGCGGAGAAATGCATACCCTCAACTTCAAGGGGGACGGAAGTTGGAAAGGGCCACGAATGAGAACAGAATGGAGGTGCCTTAAAAAGGTAAACATTGTGCTACCATATGATCCAGCAGGCCCACTCCTCCACCTATAATCTAAGAAGAGAGAATTGGAAAGACACAGGCAGGCAAATCTGCATTGCCCAGTATTACAATAGCCAAGATATGGAAGTAACCAAAAAGACCACCAACAGATGGGTGGGCAAAGAAGAACTCCTCCATGTACAGATGGAATATTCGCTAGTGAAAAAAATGAAACAATGCCATTTGCAGCACCATAGATGAGTCTAGACGTAAACACGCCACGTGTACTAAGTGAGAAAGCAAAAGGCACATATCCTATCATATCACTTTCAGGAGTTACTTAAAAATTGATACCAATGAAGATATTTCCACAGAGAAAGGCAATCACAGATTCATTAAAAAACTTATGGTTCACCAAATAGAAAGGGATGAGGATTGGATACATTGCCATATTGGGGTTAACAGAGATATACAAACCATGTGAAATATATAACCCCCAAAGACGTACGGAAGACCAGGAGAAGACTACTCAACATTGTGTCATAACCTACATTGGCAAAGGATGCGAGGAAGAATAGATACACGTATATGTGTGAAAGAACCACATCTTGCACACCTAGAACAAACAAACCATTGTAATCAAATTTGCTGGGAT
Source organism: Balaenoptera ricei (assembly GCF_028023285.1). NCBI lineage: Eukaryota > Metazoa > Chordata > Mammalia > Artiodactyla > Balaenopteridae > Balaenoptera > Balaenoptera ricei. The sequence goes on from NW_026777973.1 coordinate 51,887, forward strand.
AAAAAATAAAAAGTAAGTTACAAATACGAACAAGAAGTAATGAGACATAAAGTTAAAGGGCTTTTTCCTGGCACATTCCATTCTAATATACAACCTAGAACACCACTTCCATTAAGGCTCTGTTTCCCTAGGAACCAAATTTGGTAAAGGAGAAATGCTGCCACCTAGTGGCCGTTTCCTGCAAGAGCAGCTTTAAAGTCACAGCTAATGGTCACTTAACATTCACAAGGACTCAGGGCTGTAAAGGACACTTGCCCTAAATATTTGTGCTGAAGTAGGGAATGGACAAAAAATTCAAAACAGGCAAATGTTTCAAGAAGAGATTAGGAAGAGTTAAGTTTTACTCACACTCTTTTTAAAAAAAAGGAAAATGGATAAAAGCTCAACCTCAGGGAGTGTTAGACGCATGCAATCTAATCTACAAAAAGTTTCAACTTACACCAGTTGGCTGACCATCAGCAAAAAGTCTACAAACAATAAATGCTGAAGGGGTTTTAGAGAACTGTGTACCCTCTGCCTGCTGGTGAGACGTAAAGGGGTAACAGCCAATAATGAGAACAGAAAGGAGCTGCGTTTAAAAGTAAAAATGGAGGTACTATTCAATCCAGCAGGCGCACCATTGGACCTCTCACCCGAGAAGACAATCGAGAAGACACAGGCCGCAAAAGCTGCAGTGCAGCCTTATTCACAATAGCCAAGACAGTGAAGCAATCAAAATGTCCAACAACAGGTAAATGGATAAAGAAGAAGTGGTCCGTGTACACAGTGGAATATTAGCCATGGAAGACAATGAACCATTGCTCTTTGAGGCACCACAAATGAGTCTGGAGATAATCACGAAAGATGAGGTAAGTTGGAAAGCAAAAGACCTGTGTTCTATGATAGCACTTATAGGCGTTATCTAATAACTGACACAAATGAACATATTTCCACAGAGAAAGACACTCACAGATTTAGAAAACAAACTATGCTCATCTAAAACGACAGGTGGGGGGAATGGATAAATTAAGAGTAGTGTTACTATACGTATACAAACACATATGATATACATATCTCAAAAAGACCAACCATATAGCAAGGGACGTCTGCGGAACCCTCTGTAACATTTTACATGGGAAGAGGATCTGTACTTGAATAGACATATATAATGTGCAAATGAACCAGATTGTGTACACCTAGGACAAACAATATTCTAAGCTTTACCCCAATTAAAACACTTTTAAAAACCAAGAAGAAATAATGACACATAAACTTATGGGGGTTTCTCCACGCACATTCCAATGTAATTTACAACCTAGGAACACGACTTCCAGAAAGGCTCTGCTGCCCTACTCCCCAGATTTGGGAATGGAGAAATGCTGCCTCCTTGAGGCCACTTCCCACAACAGCAGCTTTAAACCCATTGCTAAAGGTCACTAAATATTCACCAAACTTGCAGTTCGGGAAATGACACCTGCTCTCTAAAAAAACGCTGGGGTGGAAAATCGACCAAATAACTCAAAAGAGGGCAACCTTCCAAGAAGACAATTTCAAGAGTTATATCGTACTGCCAATTGTTTCCTTTTTTTAACGGAAAAGAAAACGGCGGAGAAAAATGATGAGTTTTACGAATTTTCAAAGACATGCAAACCCAAATTACAAAAACCTATCAGCTCACAGCAGCCAGAAGGGCCGTTAGCATCAATGCTGTAAACAATAAATGCTGAAGCGATTGTGGAGAAATGCGTACCCTCGATTCTAAGGGGGACGTGGTAAGAGCCACTAATGAAAACACAAAGAAGGTGCTTTGCAAAGGGAAACACGGTGCTACCAGTCAATCAATCACACCCACTGCTGGGCCTATCACCTGAGAAAATGAGAATCAAAAAGTCACAGGCTGGCAATCCTGCACTCCAACAATATTTACCATAGCCAACACTTGGAAGCAATGAAAATGTCCATCAACCGAGGAATGCACAAAGAAGAAGTGGTCCACGTACACAGTGGAAAATTACTCCAATAAAAAATAAAAATTAAATTTAAAAATCCAACAAAAGTAAGGAGACATCAGCTTGTGTGGGTTTGTCCGGGCACACTCCACTCTAATTTATAACCGAGAAACACCACAGGCCGCCAGGGCTTTTCCCTAGTTACCAGGGTGGGGAACATAGAAAGGCTGCCGCCCTCTGGCAGTTACCTGCAAAAGCAGTTTTAAAGCCTGTGCTAATGGTCATTTCATAGGAACAAGTACTGCAGAACTGTAAAAGAAACCTGCCCTCAAAATGTCTTCAGGGAGGTAACGGCCAAAACATTTCAAAAGGTGACACGTACGTTAAGAGAACACTTTGAAGAACTAAGGGGTAATCACTGCTTGAAAAATAAAAAGGACATGCCTTAAAGCTCAATTTCAACGGATTATGAGGCACATGCGAATTCAACCACAAAGAGGTATCAGCTCACACTTGTCAGAATAACCATGAGCAAGAAAACTACAAACAATAAATGCTGAAGGTGTTGCGGAGAAATGCATACCCTCAACTTCAAGGGGGACGGAAGTTGGAAAGGGCCACGAATGAGAACAGAATGGAGGTGCCTTAAAAAGGTAAACATTGTGCTACCATATGATCCAGCAGGCCCACTCCTCCACCTATAATCTAAGAAGAGAGAATTGGAAAGACACAGGCAGGCAAATCTGCATTGCCCAGTATTACAATAGCCAAGATATGGAAGTAACCAAAAAGACCACCAACAGATGGGTGGGCAAAGAAGAACTCCTCCATGTACAGATGGAATATTCGCTAGTGAAAAAAATGAAACAATGCCATTTGCAGCACCATAGATGAGTCTAGACGTAAACACGCCACGTGTACTAAGTGAGAAAGCAAAAGGCACATATCCTATCATATCACTTTCAGGAGTTACTTAAAAATTGATACCAATGAAGATATTTCCACAGAGAAAGGCAATCACAGATTCATTAAAAAACTTATGGTTCACCAAATAGAAAGGGATGAGGATTGGATACATTGCCATATTGGGGTTAACAGAGATATACAAACCATGTGAAATATATAACCCCCAAAGACGTACGGAAGACCAGGAGAAGACTACTCAACATTGTGTCATAACCTACATTGGCAAAGGATGCGAGGAAGAATAGATACACGTATATGTGTGAAAGAACCACATCTTGCACACCTAGAACAAACAAACCATTGTAATCAAATTTGCTGGGATAAAAAATAAAAAGTAAGTTACAAATACGAACAAGAAGTAATGAGACATAAAGTTAAAGGGCTTTTTCCTGGCACATTCCATTCTAATATACAACCTAGAACACCACTTCCATTAAGGCTCTGTTTCCCTAGGAACCAAATTTGGTAAAGGAGAAATGCTGCCACCTAGTGGCCGTTTCCTGCAAGAGCAGCTTTAAAGTCACAGCTAATGGTCACTTAACATTCACAAGGACTCAGGGCTGTAAAGGACACTTGCCCTAAATATTTGTGCTGAAGTAGGGAATGGACAAAAAATTCAAAACAGGCAAATGTTTCAAGAAGAGATTAGGAAGAGTTAAGTTTTACTCACACTCTTTTTAAAAAAAAGGAAAATGGATAAAAGCTCAACCTCAGGGAGTGTTAGACGCATGCAATCTAATCTACAAAAAGTTTCAACTTACACCAGTTGGCTGACCATCAGCAAAAAGTCTACAAACAATAAATGCTGAAGGGGTTTTAGAGAACTGTGTACCCTCTGCCTGCTGGTGAGACGTAAAGGGGTAACAGCCAATAATGAGAACAGAAAGGAGCTGCGTTTAAAAGTAAAAATGGAGGTACTATTCAATCCAGCAGGCGCACCATTGGACCTCTCACCCGAGAAGACAATCGAGAAGACACAGGCCGCAAAAGCTGCAGTGCAGCCTTATTCACAATAGCCAAGACAGTGAAGCAATCAAAATGTCCAACAACAGGTAAATGGATAAAGAAGAAGTGGTCCGTGTACACAGTGGAATATTAGCCATGGAAGACAATGAACCATTGCTCTTTGAGGCACCACAAATGAGTCTGGAGATAATCACGAAAGATGAGGTAAGTTGGAAAGCAAAAGACCTGTGTTCTATGATAGCACTTATAGGCGTTATCTAATAACTGACACAAATGAACATATTTCCACAGAGAAAGACACTCACAGATTTAGAAAACAAACTATGCTCATCTAAAACGACAGGTGGGGGGAATGGATAAATTAAGAGTAGTGTTACTATACGTATACAAACACATATGATATACATATCTCAAAAAGACCAACCATATAGCAAGGGACGTCTGCGGAACCCTCTGTAACATTTTACATGGGAAGAGGATCTGTACTTGAATAGACATATATAATGTGCAAATGAACCAGATTGTGTACACCTAGGACAAACAATATTCTAAGCTTTACCCCAATTAAAACACTTTTAAAAACCAAGAAGAAATAATGACACATAAACTTATGGGGGTTTCTCCACGCACATTCCAATGTAATTTACAACCTAGGAACACGACTTCCAGAAAGGCTCTGCTGCCCTACTCCCCAGATTTGGGAATGGAGAAATGCTGCCTCCTTGAGGCCACTTCCCACAACAGCAGCTTTAAACCCATTGCTAAAGGTCACTAAATATTCACCAAACTTGCAGTTCGGGAAATGACACCTGCTCTCTAAAAAAACGCTGGGGTGGAAAATCGACCAAATAACTCAAAAGAGGGCAACCTTCCAAGAAGACAATTTCAAGAGTTATATCGTACTGCCAATTGTTTCCTTTTTTTAACGGAAAAGAAAACGGCGGAGAAAAATGATGAGTTTTACGAATTTTCAAAGACATGCAAACCCAAATTACAAAAACCTATCAGCTCACAGCAGCCAGAAGGGCCGTTAGCATCAATGCTGTAAACAATAAATGCTGAAGCGATTGTGGAGAAATGCGTACCCTCGATTCTAAGGGGGACGTGGTAAGAGCCACTAATGAAAACACAAAGAAGGTGCTTTGCAAAGGGAAACACGGTGCTACCAGTCAATCAATCACACCCACTGCTGGGCCTATCACCTGAGAAAATGAGAATCAAAAAGTCACAGGCTGGCAATCCTGCACTCCAACAATATTTACCATAGCCAACACTTGGAAGCAATGAAAATGTCCATCAACCGAGGAATGCACAAAGAAGAAGTGGTCCACGTACACAGTGGAAAATTACTCCAATAAAAAATAAAAATTAAATTTAAAAATCCAACAAAAGTAAGGAGACATCAGCTTGTGTGGGTTTGTCCGGGCACACTCCACTCTAATTTATAACCGAGAAACACCACAGGCCGCCAGGGCTTTTCCCTAGTTACCAGGGTGGGGAACATAGAAAGGCTGCCGCCCTCTGGCAGTTACCTGCAAAAGCAGTTTTAAAGCCTGTGCTAATGGTCATTTCATAGGAACAAGTACTGCAGAACTGTAAAAGAAACCTGCCCTCAAAATGTCTTCAGGGAGGTAACGGCCAAAACATTTCAAAAGGTGACACGTACGTTAAGAGAACACTTTGAAGAACTAAGGGGTAATCACTGCTTGAAAAATAAAAAGGACATGCCTTAAAGCTCAATTTCAACGGATTATGAGGCACATGCGAATTCAACCACAAAGAGGTATCAGCTCACACTTGTCAGAATAACCATGAGCAAGAAAACTACAAACAATAAATGCTGAAGGTGTTGCGGAGAAATGCATACCCTCAACTTCAAGGGGGACGGAAGTTGGAAAGGGCCACGAATGAGAACAGAATGGAGGTGCCTTAAAAAGGTAAACATTGTGCTACCATATGATCCAGCAGGCCCACTCCTCCACCTATAATCTAAGAAGAGAGAATTGGAAAGACACAGGCTGGCAAATCTGCATTGCCCAGTATTACAATAGCCAAGATATGGAAGTAACCAAAAAGACCACCAACAGATGGGTGGGCAAAGAAGAACTCCTCCATGTACAGATGGAATATTCGCTAGTGAAAAAAATGAAACAATGCCATTTGCAGCACCATAGATGAGTCTAGACGTAAACACGCCACGTGTACTAAGTGAGAAAGCAAAAGGCACATATCCTATCATATCACTTTCAGGAGTTACTTAAAAATTGATACCAATGAAGATATTTCCACAGAGAAAGGCAATCACAGATTCATTAAAAAACTTATGGTTCACCAAATAGAAAGGGATGAGGATTGGATACATTGCCATATTGGGGTTAACAGAGATATACAAACCATGTGAAATATATAACCCCCAAAGACGTACGGAAGACCAGGAGAAGACTACTCAACATTGTGTCATAACCTACATTGGCAAAGGATGCGAGGAAGAATAGATACACGTATATGTGTGAAAGAACCACATCTTGCACACCTAGAACAAACAAACCATTGTAATCAAATTTGCTGGGATAAAAAATAAAAAGTAAGTTACAAATACGAACAAGAAGTAATGAGACATAAAGTTAAAGGGCTTTTTCCTGGCACATTCCATTCTAATATACAACCTAGAACACCACTTCCATTAAGGCTCTGTTTCCCTAGGAACCAAATTTGGTAAAGGAGAAATGCTGCCACCTAGTGGCCGTTTCCTGCAAGAGCAGCTTTAAAGTCACAGCTAATGGTCACTTAACATTCACAAGGACTCAGGGCTGTAAAGGACACTTGCCCTAAATATTTGTGCTGAAGTAGGGAATGGACAAAAAATTCAAAACAGGCAAATGTTTCAAGAAGAGATTAGGAAGAGTTAAGTTTTACTCACACTCTTTTTAAAAAAAAGGAAAATGGATAAAAGCTCAACCTCAGGGAGTGTTAGACGCATGCAATCTAATCTACAAAAAGTTTCAACTTACACCAGTTGGCTGACCATCAGCAAAAAGTCTACAAACAATAAATGCTGAAGGGGTTTTAGAGAACTGTGTACCCTCTGCCTGCTGGTGAGACGTAAAGGGGTAACAGCCAATAATGAGAACAGAAAGGAGCTGCGTTTAAAAGTAAAAATGGAGGTACTATTCAATCCAGCAGGCGCACCATTGGACCTCTCACCTGAGAAGACAATCGAGAAGACACAGGCCGCAAAAGCTGCAGTGCAGCCTTATTCACAATAGCCAAGACAGTGAAGCAATCAAAATGTCCAACAACAGGTAAATGGATAAAGAAGAAGTGGTCCGTGTACACAGTGGAATATTAGCCATGGAAGACAATGAACCATTGCTCTTTGAGGCACCACAAATGAGTCTGGAGATAATCACGAAAGATGAGGTAAGTTGGAAAGCAAAAGACCTGTGTTCTATGATAGCACTTATAGGCGTTATCTAATAACTGACACAAATGAACATATTTCCACAGAGAAAGACACTCACAGATTTAGAAAACAAACTATGCTCATCTAAAACGACAGGTGGGGGGAATGGATAAATTAAGAGTAGTGTTACTATACGTATACAAACACATATGATATACATATCTCAAAAAGACCAACCATATAGCAAGGGACGTCTGCGGAACCCTCTGTAACATTTTACATGGGAAGAGGATCTGTACTTGAATAGACATATATAATGTGCAAATGAACCAGATTGTGTACACCTAGGACAAACAATATTCTAAGCTTTACCCCAATTAAAACACTTTTAAAAACCAAGAAGAAATAATGACACATAAACTTATGGGGGTTTCTCCACGCACATTCCAATGTAATTTACAACCTAGGAACACGACTTCCAGAAAGGCTCTGCTGCCCTACTCCCCAGATTTGGGAATGGAGAAATGCTGCCTCCTTGAGGCCACTTCCCACAACAGCAGCTTTAAACCCATTGCTAAAGGTCACTAAATATTCACCAAACTTGCAGTTCGGGAAATGACACCTGCTCTCTAAAAAAACGCTGGGGTGGAAAATCGACCAAATAACTCAAAAGAGGGCAACCTTCCAAGAAGACAATTTCAAGAGTTATATCGTACTGCCAATTGTTTCCTTTTTTTAACGGAAAAGAAAACGGCGGAGAAAAATGATGAGTTTTACGAATTTTCAAAGACATGCAAACCCAAATTACAAAAACCTATCAGCTCACAGCAGCCAGAAGGGCCGTTAGCATCAATGCTGTAAACAATAAATGCTGAAGCGATTGTGGAGAAATGCGTACCCTCGATTCTAAGGGGGACGTGGTAAGAGCCACTAATGAAAACACAAAGAAGGTGCTTTGAAAAGGGAAACACGGTGCTACCAGTCAATCAATCACACCCACTGCTGGGCCTATCACCTGAGAAAATGAGAATCAAAAAGTCACAGGCTGGCAATCCTGCACTCCAACAATATTTACCATAGCCAACACTTGGAAGCAATGAAAATGTCCATCAACCGAGGAATGCACAAAGAAGAAGTGGTCCACGTACACAGTGGAAAATTACTCCAATAAAAAATAAAAATTAAATTTAAAAATCCAACAAAAGTAAGGAGACATCAGCTTGTGTGGGTTTGTCCGGGCACACTCCACTCTAATTTATAACCGAGAAACACCACAGGCCGCAAGGGCTTTTCCCTAGTTACCAGGGTGGGGAACATAGAAAGGCTGCCGCCCTCTGGCAGTTACCTGCAAAAGCAGTTTTAAAGCCTGTGCTAATGGTCATTTCATAGGAACAAGTACTGCAGAACTGTAAAAGAAACCTGCCCTCAAAATGTCTTCAGGGAGGTAACGGCCAAAACATTTCAAAAGGTGACACGTACGTTAAGAGAACACTTTGAAGAACTAAGGGGTAATCACTGCTTGAAAAATAAAAAGGACATGCCTTAAAGCTCAATTTCAACGGATTATGAGGCACATGCGAATTCAACCACAAAGAGGTATCAGCTCACACTTGTCAGAATAACCATGAGCAAGAAAACTACAAACAATAAATGCTGAAGGTGTTGCGGAGAAATGCATACCCTCAACTTCAAGGGGGACGGAAGTTGGAAAGGGCCACGAATGAGAACAGAATGGAGGTGCCTTAAAAAGGTAAACATTGTGCTACCATATGATCCAGCAGGCCCACTCCTCCACCTATAATCTAAGAAGAGAGAATTGGAAAGACACAGGCTGGCAAATCTGCATTGCCCAGTATTACAATAGCCAAGATATGGAAGTAACCAAAAAGACCACCAACAGATGGGTGGGCAAAGAAGAACTCCTCCATGTACAGATGGAATATTCGCTAGTGAAAAAAATGAAACAATGCCATTTGCAGCACCATAGATGAGTCTAGACGTAAACACGCCACGTGTACTAAGTGAGAAAGCAAAAGGCACATATCCTATCATATCACTTTCAGGAGTTACTTAAAAATTGATACCAATGAAGATATTTCCACAGAGAAAGGCAATCACAGATTCATTAAAAAACTTATGGTTCACCAAATAGAAAGGGATGAGGATTGGATACATTGCCATATTGGGGTTAACAGAGATATACAAACCATGTGAAATATATAACCCCCAAAGACGTACGGAAGACCAGGAGAAGACTACTCAACATTGTGTCATAACCTACATTGGCAAAGGATGCGAGGAAGAATAGATACACGTATATGTGTGAAAGAACCACATCTTGCACACCTAGAACAAACAAACCATTGTAATCAAATTTGCTGGGATAAAAAATAAAAAGTAAGTTACAAATACGAACAAGAAGTAATGAGACATAAAGTTAAAGGGCTTTTTCCTGGCACATTCCATTCTAATATACAACCTAGAACACCACTTCCATTAAGGCTCTGTTTCCCTAGGAACCAAATTTGGTAAAGGAGAAATGCTGCCACCTAGTGGCCGTTTCCTGCAAGAGCAGCTTTAAAGTCACAGCTAATGGTCACTTAACATTCACAAGGACTCAGGGCTGTAAAGGACACTTGCCCTAAATATTTGTGCTGAAGTAGGGAATGGACAAAAAATTCAAAACAGGCAAATGTTTCAAGAAGAGATTAGGAAGAGTTAAGTTTTACTCACACTCTTTTTAAAAAAAAGGAAAATGGATAAAAGCTCAACCTCAGGGAGTGTTAGACGCATGCAATCTAATCTACAAAAAGTTTCAACTTACACCAGTTGGCTGACCATCAGCAAAAAGTCTACAAACAATAAATGCTGAAGGGGTTTTAGAGAACTGTGTACCCTCTGCCTGCTGGTGAGACGTAAAGGGGTAACAGCCAATAATGAGAACAGAAAGGAGCTGCGTTTAAAAGTAAAAATGGAGGTACTATTCAATCCAGCAGGCGCACCATTGGACCTCTCACCCGAGAAGACAATCGAGAAGACACAGGCCGCAAAAGCTGCAGTGCAGCCTTATTCACAATAGCCAAGACAGTGAAGCAATCAAAATGTCCAACAACAGGTAAATGGATAAAGAAGAAGTGGTCCGTGTACACAGTGGAATATTAGCCATGGAAGACAATGAACCATTGCTCTTTGAGGCACCACAAATGAGTCTGGAGATAATCACGAAAGATGAGGTAAGTTGGAAAGCAAAAGACCTGTGTTCTATGATAGCACTTATAGGCGTTATCTAATAACTGACACAAATGAACATATTTCCACAGAGAAAGACACTCACAGATTTAGAAAACAAACTATGCTCATCTAAAACGACAGGTGGGGGGAATGGATAAATTAAGAGTAGTGTTACTATACGTATACAAACACATATGATATACATATCTCAAAAAGACCAACCATATAGCAAGGGACGTCTGCGGAACCCTCTGTAACATTTTACATGGGAAGAGGATCTGTACTTGAATAGACATATATAATGTGCAAATGAACCAGATTGTGTACACCTAGGACAAACAATATTCTAAGCTTTACCCCAATTAAAACACTTTTAAAAACCAAGAAGACATAATGACACATAAACTTATGGGGGTTTCTCCACGCACATTCCAATGTAATTTACAACCTAGGAACACGACTTCCAGAAAGGCTCTGCTGCCCTACTCCCCAGATTTGGGAATGGAGAAATGCTGCCTCCTTGAGGCCACTTCCCACAACAGCAGCTTTAAACCCATTGCTAAAGGTCACTAAATATTCACCAAACTTGCAGTTCGGGAAATGACACCTGCTCTCTAAAAAAACGCTGGGGTGGAAAATCGACCAAATAACTCAAAAGAGGGCAACCTTCCAAGAAGACAATTTCAAGAGTTATATCGTACTGCCAATTGTTTCCTTTTTTTAACGGAAAAGAAAACGGCGGAGAAAAATGATGAGTTTTACGAATTTTCAAAGACATGCAAACCCAAATTACAAAAACCTATCAGCTCACAGCAGCCAGAAGGGCCGTTAGCATCAATGCTGTAAACAATAAATGCT